>NC_058056.1:1427298-1702298 GCF_020085105.1 Siniperca chuatsi
TTCATCATCACCATCTTTATCACACTCCAATGGTGATTTCTAAGTAGAATTAGTAAGAGTGACTGCAAGAGGGGGTCCAAGAAATAAAATCTGTGAGGAGGCAGCAGTTTGTCCACAAGCATGCCTTTAATTGCTGAGTAGCAGCATTTGTGCCGAGCTCTCCGGAGGCCAGCACTGAGTTTTAAGATGTTAATGTGAGGTGATTGAGTGGTTCAACAAGCATAACTCTGCCTGGGGGTGTCTTCCTCCTCCCACCCATTCCCTCTTCCAGCCTCGGCGGGGTAATATGGAGCAGCGAGAAGAGAGGCTGCGCTGCTCATTACTGCTGCCTTGCCTGTTGGCCCCTGTGGACACAGTGGCCATAGCTCAGCAGTCCTGACCCTGCCAAAAAACAGGAAGAGAATAAAGATGAGAGATATTGACTGTCTATCACTGAGGCCTAATGTAGTGCCCCGGAGGGAAGAAGGTATAGCCTTGGAAAATGTGACAGTGCTGTTTTTGCCTCTGTCGGTCAACAGTTATCCTTTTGTTTGTGGTAAATTTTTGTTTTCTGAAAAACTCTGAAAGTTCAACAGACAAGTGATGAAAAACAAATGCTATGGAAACTAGTTATAACTGTCATCTTAACAGATTGTGTGGAAGACGGCCATCAGTGGAGAAAGTCAAAACTGACAGTACAGAAATGTATTCTCAAAGCCAAAGTTCCAAAATATACCTATTTGTTATGATGAGAGGTACTGCATCGGTCCTTTCAGGGAGGGGCCCAAAACAACATGTGTTTACATTTTAGTGACAAAGCCCTCTATTGGCCATAGTAATTATGACAAGAGCAAAGGAGGAAGTCAGGTGACGTTATTACAGAGGTGGGTGGATGGATGGGTCAACAAAATATTGGACTAACAGGGGAGACCACTGTTTGTTTCTGACCAACAGTCCAAGTTGGTTTCTTTAACCATGACCATGATCAGTCCCTAACCTTAACCACATGTTTAGTGTTGTAACCATGAAGACTAAGCTCCCTTAACCTTAACAAAGTAGTAATTTTAACCCAAAACATGATCTTTCCTCTAACTCTAACCAAGTTGTTTTTGTGTCTAAACTTAACCAAACCTTATAGCATTGTCAGATCATAAAACAGATGCATTTTTCAAGTGATTTTTAATGCACAGACAAATCATGTCACCCTGCTGATAGGGGATTCAGATCAGAAAACACTTCTATGTATCCTTCAAGAGGGAAAGTACAAAAAACATATTTTTTAATTTAATTTGGAGGACTTGTTGATTTTTATCAAACAGTATCGCACAGAATAAACATTTACAAAAATCAAATATTTTCAGCTGCATTTTGCTAAAAGATCAGATGCAGAACTGCAGAAACACCACCTATTGCCAACAAGTCAGATCTAAATACAATATATGTTTCTTATTGCCTTTAAAAATGACCCATATGCGTTTTCTGATCTTACACCCCTATTGACAGGAAAACATAGTTTGTCAGTACAAGTCAGTGTTATAAAAATGATTCTTATGTCTGGTAATATTATGTATTTTTTTCTTTTTGTCAACAAATCCCAAGTGCAGACCCAAACCATTGATGAATGTATACTGCTAACAAGTACTGTGTGTGTATCCAAAGCCCGCTATATCTCATTCCTCTGTGCCATGGTCAAGTCAATTTGATTTATTTAACCCAAAGTCACGGGTTTGCCTCAAAGGGCTTAACAATCTGTGCACAGACAAATACGAGCCTTGGTTCAGATAAGGAAAAACTCCCCCAAAGATCTACAGTGGCCCGCTGTTTTACGAAATTACTGAGCATGTTTAACCTTTTGCAGGCACTGTAAGAATTAAAAGTACTCTTAAGTAGCTCTTAGGTTGTTAAAATATTTATTCCACTCTGTCTGACAGAATTATCAATGATTTCTATCGCTACACCATTTCATCAAATGGAAATATTCTACATGTCTTTTTAAACACTTTTCCCTAAAATTCAGCCTGACTGATTTGGTATCTTTTGAAACTTGTGGATCTCTGTGGGTTTGACTGGCTGCACAGCATGAGTTTGTAATGACTGGCCCACCGGTGGCTCAGTCATGTTAAAGACATTAAAATTAAACTATATATTTGTGAGAAAGACTTCTTATCTTCAGTAGGAACCAGTGGGCTTGAGGCTGAGAGCCATAGACAGGGTAGGGAAGTCAAAGTATGGAGAGACTGACTAACATATGATTTATTGATTTATTTGGAAAAATATAGAAAAACATCAGACCCATCCTTGACGATTAGAGAAAGATTGTGGTTTGAGTTAAAAACAACTATTTGGTTAAAGGGACAATTCACTCCAAATTCAAAAATCCATATTTTTCCTCTTACCTGTAGTGCTGTTTATCCATCTACTGTAGATTGTTTTGGAGATATCGGTCGTCGAGATGTCTGCATTTTGTTAAATATAATGGGACTATATGGCACTCTGCTGTTGAGTTTTCCAAATGTATTTTTTTGGCGCTTTGAGCTCCACAAGCTATGTCTCTTGACTAACCTGGTCATGATTTCTGGAAAGAAACATTGCTCTTGAGTTTTTCACTGTCCCTTTAAGGTTATTGACCAATCATAGTCATGGTTAAAAGAATGAACCAAAGGTGATTATCATTAGGAAACAGGAATGAACAGCGGCCTCCTATGTTAAAGTCACAAGGTTAGTTTACCCATCTGTGCACACCGACCTCCTCCTTATACTATACAGTCTACACAACAACGCACTATAATCCTTTGAGAAACTCGTCCTTAGAGGACCTTTCCTGTGTGCTGGTTTTTCTACTTTCCTGTGCATCCACTTCCATCTCCTTCCTTGTTGCTGTCCCATCAGTCTGTCCTTAACTTCCTCAGGCACCTAAGTATCTGTATACAACTGTGCAAACAGCTCACTAATAAGAGTGAGAGGGCAAACTCCCTGCAGCAGCCCGAGGGGGTGAAAAGCTAATAGACAGAGCTGGTGGTTGCTCTGTAAAATGATGCCTGGAAGTATCTGGCTGCTCTGTAGCCAAAAGTTCCCAGGGACACGCTGGGATGGTTAAAGTAAAATTATTGCCCTAGCTGCCCGAGGGCTCCACCCCTGTGTTGTTTTGTCAAGTACAACGCTTGCAGTATTGGTCTTTTAATCGCCTCATGGGACCTGAGAATCCTAGAAGTGCTGTATTGTCTGTTGAGCTGTTTGCATCATCATCAGAATGTGGATAGTGGTAAAAGAGGGGCTCATAGTGATTAACTGCAATATTGATTTTACAGAGATCTTCAGCCATATGCTGAGATATATCTTTGTAACAACAGCATGTCCTCTTTGAGTTTATTGGAAAGCAACAGTTCACCAGCCTTTGTTTTTTATATTTGAATCTTTCATTAAATGTTTGTCCCTGTTTGTAGGGCTTCAGGGTTAATTAATCTCCTGTGCCAAAACTGTCCTGCTAGCCAAAAAGCTAAATCTACCAGAGACACTGTTGTAGTGTTTAATGTCTGCTTCAAAAGCAGAAATCCTCACAGACACTCAGGAGATAGAGTATCTTAATTCTGAAATATAGCTGCAAGTGGCAATGCCGGGGCTCTAACACAGAAGCATAAACTGTGTTTCGACCACAGGAACTTTCCCCAGGGACTAGGAACCTTTGCAGGAACTCCATCGCAGGGACCAGGGTCTAAATTAAGCACTGGGGACATTTTTTACCTCCCAAAAGGTCCCTTCTCGGGGGGTAGTACGTTTCAGAAGCACCAGAACTTTCGGGGAGGGGCTTGCTGCACTGAACATTTCTGATTGGTCGAGCTCCGACCGGCAGAGCAGCAAGTGGTTTGACCGTCTGGATCGATGCGTTGCTGGCTCACAGGCTACTCAGCTACTGTGCTGTTGAAGCCGTGGAGGAAAACACAGGATGACCAGTCGGCTGAAGGTAAATCGCATACGGCCCACATGCTGCTTGTTAAATGCTATAACCGCTAACTGTTTTCATGCTATTACTACCCTAAACAAAAGCTAACATTAGCTACATGCTAACGCCAACGTTAATCGTGTAGAGTCATGGTGTTCCTTAAGACAAGGGTTGGCTAAATCGATTGTACAAAATTATATCTTGTTAATGTCGTCGCAGTGAGACACAACGTTAATTTTCTTTATTGTTTTTCAGACGAAACGGACAGGAACACTGAACTGCAGGCTGCAGACCGGTGTGTTTCCTCCTGCGACCAGCAGCAGCCCTCGGCCCAGTGCTGAAGCACACAAACGCTGTATTTGGCATATTTCTATTTTTGCAGATTAATAAATAGTTGTAGAACTAAATGTGTGTATAGTGGCTGTTCTTGTATCTGAAAACAAGTATATACTGCTATATATGTAAAAAGACACCTAATGCTTATGCTTGTGTTACCATGAAAACTAAGGGGGACAGAGCTTGGGCCATCAGGGCCCCGAGGTTCTGGAACAATCTGCCTGAAGAAATGAGGTTGTCTGAGTCAGTGTCTTCATTTAAGTCTCGTCTCAAAACACATTTTTATCTGAAAGCAGATCCTGATTTTACCTGAACTGGCTGTTTATTTTATTGCTTTTGTGTATTTTATGTATTTTATTTCTTTATATTTCGTCATTCACTGTGGTATTTTATTTCTCTCTTTGTGAAGCACTTTGTACTTTGTTTTGATAAGTGCTCTATGAATAAAGTTTATTATTATTATTATTATTACTTTTGGTGGAAATGTAGCTATAGTCTGATTCGTGGTATGCCATGCACATATTTTACCCTTGTAGCGCCCGCTAGCGGTTGAGTGGAATGAAACTTTCCGGTTATATTTCAGGTACTTCTGTGGACATATCCTGTAAGTTTTGTGATGAGTATTTATGTGCTGAGCCACGACCCTTTTGAAGTTCATTGGTCAATATTTTGAAAACTAAATAAGATATCAACAAGCTTTATACAACTTTTGTTAAGGTTTGTCCAATGATGATCCATTGAAAATATGGTAGCAATCAGACCCGCGGTTTTAAAAAAAATTCAAAATGGTGGAAAATCTAGTTAGGTGGACTTTAGTGGTCCAAGAGGCTTTTTTGTAGAGCACATTGAGCTGGACTGAGAGAAATTTCAAGTCATTTGGACTTACGGTGTGAGGGGCGTGGCCTTTTCAAAATTGCATTTTTGGGCCTTAATTACAGCGCCACCATGTGGCTGATTGGGTTGATATTTCTGCACATCACTTCCAGTTACTGGGACAAGTTCCGTGTTTCTAGCTCATTCCAGCTCACGGGAATGTGAGCAGAAGCGGCAGACAACAAATAATAGTAAACTGGCACAAACATAGAAGGGTTTCAGTCCAGAAGGGGCTACACGAGAAACAACTTGATGCTTTTGTGGCCCTTTGACCATGATATACTGTAGTTGCAAGGTGGATGGAGGTGTTGGACACAGAAATATTTTTCCCCACTCTGAATTCCCATTTCAATTTTATTTACATAGCGCCAATTCATAATAGAAGTTATTTCTTTGCACTTTTCTTATAGAGCAGGTCTAGACCGAACTCTTTATATGGGGTGGTCCCTGTTGTTCTGCATGGAACCCTACTGCCTAAATGTCATCTAATTTTACTGCATTGTTCGACAACTGCAAACATTGCATTTCATTTTGCAGGGCAGGGCAGCTGAGAATTCTCAAATCTATGGCACCAGGGTTTAATTGCGACTTTTTTATTCTGTCTTTACATTTTTATTTGACTGTTGTAATGTTTGGCATTTTGTGTTGTACAAATAAAATAAACCAGCAGCCTGATTACAGTAGATTGAATTGAAACACTAATTTATTTGTCCAACTATTTAGGGAATATTAGGTGTTTTGACCATCTTGCTTTTCTCCAAATGGCGTTTCATATTCACAAAACAATCAATCTTATAAACTGTGATGTGTATAAGAATTTCAGGGATCTTTCTAAGATATAGCATGCACATCTTTTTGGATCACTTTGAGAAGTCTGCATTATGAGGACAATACAGGCTGTATAAGATTGCATGACAATGATGTGGGTTGGTTGAAATTACTAAAAAATTTATTTTATTTTATTTATAAATCTTTTTTTTAACCAAGTGTTTTAGCAACCATAAGATGAATACTAGCGATGGGATCACACCAACCGCAATGCCAACCGTGTGTATATGGTGCAGTCTTAAAACATATAGACAAGCCCTCCGTAATGCCAGAGCATCCTACTACTCATCATTAATAGAGGAAAATAAAAACAACCCCAGGTTTCTTTTCAACACTGCTGACAGAGAGTCACAGCTCGATTAATTCATCTAAGCCATCAACCTGTCTCTTAGACCCCATTCCAACTAGGCTGCTTAAAGACGTTTTACCCTTAATTAGCACTTCTTTACTAGATATGATCAATCTGTCTTTATTAACAGGCTGTGTACCACAGTCCTTTAAGGTAGCTGTAATTAAACCGCTTCTTAAAAAGCCCACTCTTAATCCAGCGGTTTCAGCCAGCTATAGACCTATATCTAACCTTCCCTTTCTCTAAGATCCTTGAGAAAGCAGTCGCCAAACAGTTCTGTGACTTTCTAAATAACAATAGTTTATTTGAGGATTTTCAGTCAGGGTTTAGAGTGCAACATAGCACAGAGACGGCACTGGTGAAAGTTACAAATGACCTTTTAATTGCATCAGACAATGGACTTGTCTCTGTACCTGTTTTGTTAGATCTTAGTGCTGCATTCGACACCACTGACCATCACATCCTATTACAGAGTCTGGAACATGTAATTGGCATTAATGGAGCCACAGTAAGCTGGTTTGAATCCTATCTATCAGATCGATCTCAGTTTGCTGTTTTACTGTTAATCCACAGTCAGATACAGTTGTGACTGCAGAGCGTCTTTCAGTTTAAAATGTTTTGAGGAGTGCAGTGGTACAGAGAGGCTGTGTGGATTGGTTATATTATTCTTTGAGAATGATCAATCAGAGAAGTTGAACCTAGAGCAGATTGTGGAGGACTCACAGAATGTTGTTCAGACAGGTGGGTGTGATGGTTCTAACTCTCCCTCCAGAGGAGAACGTCAGCGTTGCTGGGCAACATAGCGTTGTGTGTGCTCTACACGTTGTAAAAATGTGTGTGTGTGTTTGTGTATAAGTCTCTTTTAACAATGGAAACCTCAGGTAGCACAGTAAGGACTCTCATGGCCAGTATAACATGTCCCAGACCACATACCCCAGACCATTCCTTTGGGAAATATTCATAAGCTTCCATGCCACAAATCCAGTATAAACCTGATGGTAGTGGTTTAGAGCAATGATTGACCATTGTAGCCAGGTGATTATAAGCATCAATAGAATCGGATGAATAAATGTTGTCTTAGAGGCACATTTCTTTTGGACTCAACAATTAATTATTCTGATGACGTGTATGTAGAGTCACATTTCGATGTTCCTAGGTGAAGGTTTCATTTACCTTCAATACACCATTTTAATGTCTTTGGAACCACTGTGAAGGTTAAATGTTGCAGGAATAACAGTTGGCATAAAGTTGGTCGCAGTATAATTGTCTAGTTTGTGATGGATTTGGACAGGCACAGTGTTCATAGGTGAGTAAGTGTAGCACGTGACAAGTGTAACAGGAAGTAATAGGCAAAGGCAACAGTGGGAATTCTTTTCTTGTACTGTGTGGGATGAATTCACACACATAACAGTCCTTAGGGTTTAGACTATCAGCTACCATTTTTGCCTGTTGGAGGTATGTGTTTGTTGAGGGCTGGAGTTCATATGAATGGTATACCGAAAAGTCAGTTTGTAGTGTCTTTAGATTTCTTAGTTTGTTATGTATAATCCACTCAGGCTTTTTCTCTGCTCCTCTGATGACTGTGGGTGGGAAGGAGGCCCTTCCCAGGAATGCAGCCAACATTATATGGAGTGGGATGCCTGGACCCAAGTGGGATGACGCTCACACGTGACTGTTGTGTCGGTGTTAAGCAGGACGTGCTGCAGTTTGGACCAGCAGGGTTTCAGGGCTTTTGTTGGTGGAGTTTTCTGATGCAGACCCAGTCTCCTGGTTGGACGTTGTGATGTGGTTTTTCCCTTGAAGGAACCTGGACTGTATCTACCTAGGAATGTGTTGGGTGAACAGCTGAGGTTAGGTCACAGTAGAATGAGATTTTCTCATTCATTGCATAAGATCACAATTGTGGCACAGAGGGACGCTGAGATGGTTATTTCTGCAAGTTCAGACTTCTGGCCAATTTTAGAATCTGTTTACATTAACACAAATATAGAAAACATTCATAGTTTTCACACATTTAAAAGTCCACGTGGTAAGGATATGGTGCTAAACTTGCAGAAATCTTACACAGGATGCTGTGGTAAGAGAGTTGGGTTATGCTGTATGTTTCTGCTCCGAGCAGATTATACAGCAGTGGTAGCAGGCAACCTGTCTGCTGTGTGCTGGAGGCGAAGCCAGGAGAAAAGAGAAGCTTGCTTGCTTAGCGGTGAGTTAACCAGTGTTGCGGCCTAATCCTTTGTTCTTCGTCGGGGGGGGTACAGGGTAGTAATCTGTGTAACGCATCATGATAAGGAATCGTAAAGTAGCCTTTTTCACTCATGCTTCCTAATAACCTCTCAGCGGAGGTGGGAGTAAGTCACACATGTGCAAGTCCCAAGTCACTGTGTTTAGACTCAAGCAAGTCAAGTCGAGTCATTGCTCAGGTCAAGCAAGACACAAGTCAAGTCACCATGAAAGAAGCGCTTAAAACAAGAGAGAAATGGGTACAATGGCAAGCCATGTCATGAGAAAACTGCACGTTAGTTAGTTAATTAGTTTAGTTTGTTAGTCTCTACAGATCGGGATGGGTATGGTTAGGATTGTATTATTACCAATACCACTATTAATTGTACGTATCAATACCAATACTTATCAATACACTTGGGTGCAAGATACGTGTTATTAAAAATGTGTTAAAAATGATCAGTAATACTTTGATATTAGATATTTATTAAACAAAAAATTTTGTTGATATTGCTTTCCACTCTTTTGTTTTCATTGTGGATACGTCCAAATATATGTAGGCCTAGTATCGATATCAACACAGTCAGAGAAAGTAAGTGTGCAAATTGCTCATAGTTCAGTTATAAAATCCCAGCGCACCATGAAGCATCTGTCCTGCCGGGCTGCTGACAGCGCTATCATCAGCGGAGCAGAGAGCCTCAGTGCTGCCAACAGACTGCTGCCCTGCCTGACCGCCAGGCTGCCCTCCGTTTCTATCACAGTTACTTTTGTGGTTTGTGGTCATTTTGATATCAATGCAAAAACAGTCAACATTACGGATGAGTCGTCGTGCTCCTCCTGCATGGCAGTGCACGCTCTACCCAGGTACCACCCCTCACCTAAAACCAAACTAAGCATTTCCATTGTCCAGAGTTCATATGAGAAAACATATGCACTCTGAAAAATATGCGCTCTGAATGGGCTGCTGAGGAAGGGATGCAAAGCAAGCGCTTCGCTATGGTTGCCAGCCGCGGATAACTATTACTATTTTCTGCTGTGGATTGTGTAGACTAAAAGCCTACATCCATTAATTTAGAACACTGAAATTTTAATCCTCAAGTAAAAATACCATTTTGTTTGCCTGATCTAGCAGGATTGCATTTGTCACACAGTTGATTAGAGAGATGGAGAGTAGTATTACATTTACATCAGTTACATTTACTAGTGAGGGGCCGCGAGCAGAATTATTACGCTCTGTCTTGAAAATCTGTCTTGTTTGAAGAGAATCTTTTTCAACATGCTTTCAGCTCGATCCTATCTTGCATTTTTTTTCTCCTGCTTGACACTGTCCTGTCCTGTAGCAGCCTGCAGCCAGCAGGAAGAGGTTAACTTACCCTCCAACTTTAAGTAAGGCAGTGAGGTAAAATGTTCTAAATAAATAACAATGTTGAAATTGAGAAGTTTGGACTTAATATTTACAACTGAAATTACATTTGTTATTACAGAGAGAGTAAAGTACCGAAAAAAGGTACCACTGGGTACTGGTACCGGCACTGGTATCGGTTTAAATGTGAACAGTACCCAACCCTAGTTATGTGTGTAGTGGGGGCTCTCCGGTAAGTTCATTTCCAACCCAAGCTGCTGCGGTAAGGACCTCAGCAGGTTAATGCTAATGTATATATGCTATGGAATTTGAAGGAGCTGGTTATTGCTATTGGTTGGCTGGGGATGAGGATACGTCTTTTTTCCATTCAGGACCAGGTCATTTTCCCTGCACCAGTTGAGTGACTTCTCTACCTCCCAGTCTGTCTTCATTGTCTTTCGAGATCAGTCCTACAATCATGGTGCTGTCTGCGTATTTCAGAATCCTGATGGAGTTTGATGTTGATCTGAAATCATTGGTAAAGAGGGAGAACAGCACCGGGGACAGAACACATCCTTGTGGCACCCCTGTGCTGGTGGTGAGGTGGGAAGTTATGTTGTTGAATCTGACAACTTGGCTTCTGTCCTTCAATAAATTCACAATTCAATTAGATCACATAAGAACCAGGGTTTATTGTTGCCATATGATGTCACAGATTTAATAGGTATGCAGAAGTCTATGTATGATGTCACTGTGTATTCGTTCAGGGTTTCACATGACTCACTAAAAATGCTCCAGTCGGTGCATTCAAAGCAGCCTGTTAGTGTTTCAATTGCATCTCATTATTAATTGATCATGAAAATGTCAAGAGGCAGGCCTGGTTCTCATAAACAGATTCTAATTAATGCTATGTTCTTCTTACATTTTATTGATCCTGGTGTAAGAAGAGAAATGGAAATCTACAGTATCCAACACGATGGAGCAGAGCCTGCAGATCCGCCTGAGGATATCAGCGTCATAATTGAGAGACTTGAAGTGCTGCAAGATCTGAGAGTAATTTGAGGGATGTAACACAATGGTGATTGAGCCATGAAAGAAAAGTGCAATATTTATATAATTGCAGTTTTACAAACTAGGTGTCTGTGGCGACATTCCAGGAAAAAATGCTGTATTAAATTACTGCTAATGCAAACCAAAGATTTCCTACTGCTGCAGCTTCACATTAAAAGCATTTAACTGCCGAAACATCAGTTGACTTTTATTATGAAGTAGTCACAGGAAATGCAATGTGCAGTGAGATTAGCACTGACTGCTATTATTCATCAAAAATATGTCTACAAAACAAGATAATGGTCATTTTCGGCATTTTTTGACAGTGGAGCAGTTTGAAATATTGCAGTGAGTAATGGAACAGTCAGGAGCAGCCACAGTGAGCTCTTCAGTGAAGAGCTGCAGGTAACAGGCTGCACACCTCCAACTTCTCAGCCAGGTAACCAACTCCTTTCACTGTGCCTGCTGTTTGCAGACTGATGCTGTGTGCAGCATAAAATCAGATCACGGTTACTCACATTTCCTGACTTCTTTATTAAAATGAGAATAGTTTGTTTTGCTGCCCCCATAATTCTGCATTATTCTCTACTGCATGCTTATGCTTCTCTGTAATGGGCAGTCTGTATTCATATTTGTGGGCATGATTGTCAATGGCATTGGTAGTTATGTTTGAGGCCTATAATAAATGTACCTCTTAGTAGCATGTGTGTTTTTGAGTGTATCAGAAAGAGCTTAAAGTGATATTGGTGTCGGTCTCGGGCTGGGGTTGGGCTTGGCCTGTACAACTGCAGACTTTGTCTGGCTGGGGCTGGGCTAGGGCTTGAACACCACGGGCCAGGCTAGGGCTGGATTTTTTGGCCTGTGCAGGCTCTAGTGTGCAGTCCTGATCTACAGTTTAAACTTGAGCTTGAACCCCCAAGGACCTGAGATACACATTTGAAATTCTTCAGAAAGTGTTTGTTGATGGACTGCGATGTCAACGGGCCTTTACAAAGGTGCAGGTCCTTAAAAACAGATGACGTGAGTAATCCCACCTGCAAAAGAGACTGAAACTTGGGTTAAGTTATATTTGGACTCCTGACTCTTACACAGACAAGACAAGCAATTTCAACAATTTTGATAATTGGCAGGTTTATTAATGTCAGGTGAAGTTAAATGATGTAATTTGATGTAAGTATTTATTTGGCTCACTCACATTGATAGAGCAACTAGGATTCAGTCATGTTAAGTACAATCAATACAAAATCTTACAACAAAAATACAAGTCATTTGTGTTAAGTAAATTCAACATAACTGTATGATGTATCATTTAATTAAGACAGTTTGGTGAGCTTTGCTTTCAGCATGTAGTAATAATCAATTGTCAAGTATTTTTCTTATTTACTCAACCTAGTATTTAGTTGTTGACATAACTAAATTAAATAAATGTAACATTTCATTTCTTAGAGTGTAGTTGTGAGACAATTCTAGGTGGTTCCATTTGTTGAGATCTGAAATTGACCATTGTTTGAAAGGAAAAGGTCACATCTTAATATTTAAAGAGTACGGTTTAGACCTGCTCTGTAGGAAAAGTGCAATGAGATAACTTCTCTTATGAACTGGCACTATATAAATAAAACTGAATTGAATTGAATCCATGTTGAACTGAGCAACCTTGAGTGGTTGGCAGACCTCGCCTTTTTAGTTGATCTCACTGGCCATCTGAATATGTTGAACAAACGCTTGCATGGAAAAGATGCCCCCGTGTCACAAATGTATCCACACATTAAATAATTTGTTGTGAAGCTTTGACTTTTTGAGTGACAAATCAGTTACCACAATGCTGCACACATTCCAACTCTGCAGGAAATTATACCCAGTTTTCTATACACTGACAATCACAGAATTTAACCAGCACTTAAGATTTCACTGCCATTGAGAAGGACATGAACCTGTTCTCAGATCCTTTCTCTGTTGATGTGAAAGGAGTACAGGAGGATGTGCACTTGGAGCTTATTGAAATGCAACGTAATGATACTCTCCAAACTCACCACCAGCGGCTCCCACTGTGTTCTACAGGGGTTTGGAAAAGTCCAGATTTCCCCAGATGAGGCACCATGCCAATAGGATGCTCACTTTATTTGGCTTTACATACATAAGTGAGCAAACATTTTATCTTATGAGACTGAACCAGAGCAGACTGAGGTCCAAGATGACTACTCATCCATGATATACTTCGAATCTGCACTATAAGATATACACCTGACCTGACTGCAGTTATTCAGTTCAAGACCCATCGTCACTGTTCCCATTAGGAGAGATATTTACTGCAGAGTGAAATGTAATAGTGATAAAACCATCTTACTGCAGATTCAAGTGTAAAATTTGCTCTCTTAAATTTAAAGGCTCAGGACTGTAGACTTTATTTCTCCATGTGGCCCCTGGCATGAAACGTTTGGACAATCCTGGTCTAAGTCAAACTATTGCTGAAAAACTCAACCCCTGGTTTTCATAGACAGAGCTAGGGAAGACAACTAGACTACTCTGGGGGCTAAGGGAGCAACCTGCCACTCATCAGGGGAGGTTGTCTACAAAATGGCCACCGCTGATACATCCCACCACAGCAGAGTCATCAGAAAACTTCTGAAGGTGGCAGGACTCTGTGTGGTGGCTGAAGTCTGTGGTGTAGATGGTGAAGAGGAAGGGAGAGAGGACAGCCCCTGAGGGGCCCCAGTGTTGCTGACCACGCTGTCTGACACACAGTGCTGCAGACACACATGCTGTGGTCTGCCAGTCAGGTAGTCAACAATCCAGGACACGAGGGGGGCATCCACCTGCATCACCGGGACTGGTAGGCAAAATGAAGGGGGTCCAGGAGGGGTCTGACCATGGGCCGCAGCTGTTCCAGCACCAGTCTCTCCAGGGTCTTCATTATGTGGGAGGTCAGTGCCACCAGTCTGTAGTCCTTGGAGCCACTGGAATGCGGCGTCTTCGGCACAGGAACGAGGCAAGATGTCTTCCACAGAACAGGGACCCTTTGAAGACTCAGGCTCAGGTTGAAGACATGTTGAAGGACTCCACATAGCTGGGGGGCACAGGCTTTTAGCACCCCGGGGCTAACTCCATCGGGGCCTGCAGCCTTGTTTGAGTGGAGTTTCATCAGTTGTCCTCTCACCTGTTCAGTAGTCAGGCACACAGCAGAGGTTACAGGCGGGGGAGTGTGAAGAGGGCCGTTAGCCTGAGTGCCAGTTGAGGAGGGAGTAGGACTCTCCCAGGAAGATGGAGGAGGGGGGAGCAGTGGACTCAGAGGAGCTTGAGGGCCGACAACAGCTGAGTTAGAGGGGGGATGAGCGGTGTGTCGAATCTGTTAAAGAACAGATTACGTTCATTGGCCCTGTCCAAGCTGCCTTCAACTCCTCTGCTGCTGGTCGGTCTGAAGCCAGTGATGCTCTTCATGCCACTCCAGACCTCTCTCATGTTGTTCTGCTGGAGTTTCCACTCCAGCTTCCTCCTGTACTTCTCCTTGGCCTTGATCTTCACCTTCAGGTCAGCCTGGATTGCCCTCACCTCCTCCCTATTACAATTGGTAAAGGCCCTCCTCTTGGCATTCAGGATGTCTTTGATGTCCTTTGTTACCCACGGTTTGTTATTTGGATAACAATGGACCATCTTAGTTGGGACATTGCAGTCCACACAGAAGTTAATGTAGCCAGTGATGCACTCTGTAAGCCTCATGGAGAGGACATTGACGGGCTCACTGAGTGCATCCCAGTTTGTCACTTCAAAACATTCCTGCAGTGTCCCATAGGTGTCCTCTGACCATCTCCTCACTGTCCTTGTGGTTGCAGGCTGCCTTTTAACCAGAGGCACATTGCAGGGTTTGAGGTGAACCAGGTTGTGGGGGGCGGGAGCTGTATGCGTCCTTAACGTTAGCATACAGCAGGTCCAGTGTCCTCTCCTCTCTAGTAGGACAACTCACATATTGGGTAAAATTAGTCAGTGTTGTTGAAACACTGACATGGTTGAAGTCACCCGAGATTAATATGAGTGCACTCGGGTGTTGAGTCTGGAGTTGTGCTATGGCGGTGTGAATAGCGTTGCACGCCGATGCCGAGTTAGCAGAGGGGGGGATGTAAACAGCCACAACAATGGCATGTGAGAATTCATGTGGCAGATAATATGGCCGGAGTCCCACAGCTAACAGTTCCATGTCTGGGCTACAGATACTCTGCTTGATAGTAACGTGACCAGGGTTACACCATCTGTTGTTGACCAGAACAGCAAGCCTGCCGCCTTTCCGCTTACCGCTCCCGGTGTGATCCCTGTCGGACCCGAACAGTCTGAAAGCCTTCAATGGAAACGTCATGATCTGGAATATCCTGGTGTAGCCATGTCTCTGAGAAGCACATCAAACTACACTCACAGAACTCAGAGTTCCGTGAGTGCTAACGCCTTTAGCTCGTCCATTTTATTCACCAGTGATCTCACGTTGCCCATTACGAGAGAAGGCAGACATGGCTTGAATCTCCTGTTCTTAAGTCTCTTTTTCTGGACCCCTCTCTCTTCCCTTGCCACTTCGTTCCACCTCTGCATCCTCGGTGTGGCCTCCTCCAGATCTCAGTGGGGACATCGGTTATCCTCGGCGCCATGCCGCTCGGCTTCAGCTTCATCTGCAGCGGTGCCCTGACCGAGTAGCAGGAGAAGAAGTTCCATAGCAAAAAAAATTAGTAAAACACTTTCTACTCTCATTTTCATAAAGAGCGTAGTTTAAATTATACTTACACAAAAGTTACTCAAGTTTGGAAGAAAAAGGAAAGCTAAAAGTTGGAAAAAGTAAGACGACGAGATGGAGCTATGGCATCAGGCAGCATGCACGTTGGCACATGCACGCTATATAAACTCACAATTATGACCTTTTGTATGCATGATGGTATGGTATGTGAAGTGGGGTTCTTGTTGTTTTTGTTTTGTGTGAGCTCAAAAAACAAATTCCTATCAACAATGTTGAAATGGCAATAAAGTATTGAATCCTGAATCCTTAATCCGTTATTCCGTCTCTCAACACTGTCTAACTCCCTGTCTGTGGCTCTCAGCTTCAAGCCCATAGTGTTCCTAGTGAAGTAATTCAGTAATTTCCTTACAGCTGTTCGCTGTAGTTTTTATCAAACAAACAGGTGTAAATGGTGCATTCATTGAGGACTATTTTCAGAGGCAGATTAAACCACATCTTTTGCTCTACATGTATATGTGGGACTGAGTCAGAATAAACTACAGTGTGTGTGTTCATGGTGATGAAGGAACATGTCACCCAGTGCAACAATGCGAACCATCAAGACCTCTGTTGTGCTGGCTATGTGAAGAGTTTAGAAAAAGTGAATAGAGAAATGTGTGTTACCAATTGTAAAGAACTGTAATAAAAGCCCATCTAGGCAAAAAGATGAAGCTTATATACTTTTAACATGTTGATTCATACCCATTTTTGTTGAATATTTATTGTCAAATAAACAAATGCATAAATGAATAAGGGCTGTATAATATAATTGTAGTGTAAATTTACTGTGGTACTGTGAGTATAGTATTAACTTTGATTATAGTTAAAAAAATACTGTATTTTAGTCACCATAAACAATTTAATATCAACTATTGTTACTAAGTATTTAATAACTGCATTTGGGTGGGGGAAGTAAAATATTTTAAAGGTAGTCACAATACTATCTTTCACCAACCTGATATGGAGTTGTTAGGGTGTGTATGTGTGTGGTGGAAGGGTATTTCAACTTGTCTAAACTGTAGTCAGAATGCTGGAATCCTGTTAATCCTGCAGCTGCAGCACTCACCATGTTCCTTCACCTTCTACATCCTGACGGTGTGGCACGGGGAGTATTTCCATTTCATACTACTTTATACTTATACTCTTCATTTCTTAGAGAAGTGTTGTATTTTTTACTGCACTACAGTTATTTCACAGGTATAGTTACTAGTTACCTTTCAGATTAAGAGGCTATATGTAAAACATATGATCAGTTTATAAAATATGATGCATTGTTATATATTATATAATGTACCCACTGGAATATATAGATGTTAAAATTAGCTTTACCTTGACAACATTATGCTACCTACACATTCATGCATCTATAATAATATTCTAATGTTGATAAATATAACAGTCTGACTGAATGGTGCCATTTTGCATAATGAGTAGTAGGCTATTTATTATACTTTAAATATATTTTGTCGCTAATATTTATGTACTTGAGTAAAATTTTGAATGCAGGACTTGCTTGAAATGGAATATTTTTAAACTGCAGTATTGCTACGTTTGCATTAGTAGAAGATCTCAATACTTCTTACACCACTGGACTTATAGAAAGTAAGAAAATCCCCTGACAGTGCAGTAACTGAGCTCAAACACACACACACACACACACACACACACACACAAGATAGAGAAAGGTGGTAATAATTAAACCTGCATACCTCCTAACACTGTTCCAGTCTGCTTTTTGTCATGCTGAAAATATCAAGGACCTCCTCATCCTCGACCATCTAATACACTCAGTCTTTCCTTGTTTTCTGTAACGTATCTTCTCTTTACAGTCTAATTTCTCTGGCATGTCATAAGTTTTGCACTTATGAAACGCTGAAAATGCTCAGCATTCATGCTGGCATCAATGTGATATTTTTTCTTAGCATAATCTCTAAATGCTTCAAAAGCATGTTTACAGCAGTCTGACTGTCTTTTCCCCGGTCTGAAACCCAGGTGGCAGCATGAATCCTGCGTGTCTGGCTGACATCTCTTAATCACTTTGGATAAAAGTGTCAGCTAAATAAATGTAATGTAATGTAGTCCATTATATCACCTGGGACCCGCTTCATCTGTAGTATAAGCATCCTTCAGCTTCTGTTTACAGGTAGCATTAGCATCCAGCAGTGACCCTCCATCCTCCTCACTCACAGCACATGTTGTATTGAATTCTCCACTACTTCATCCGTAATCTGAAGTTCTAGCTGTTGATGGTATCCAGCAATTTTTTTTTGAGAGCCAAAGAAGTCACAATTTTTTTGTGCATTCTGAATCTAAGATAAGAAACTTTTGAGAGTGATTGAGTGATACATAAAAATACAAATGACCGTGATGAATTATTGCACACATAATTGTAATATCAGAATCAGAAATACTTTATTGATCCCAGAGGGGAAACTCTTTTGCTACAGCAGCTCACTATCACATCAGTGCACACGGGAATAGAAGTTCAAAGCAAAAAATATAATACACTATAATACAGGTCAGAAAATAAATTAAGTACCAAGTGAGTATAAGTATAAAATAAGTGTGAAGTACAAAGTGGGTTTACCGGTTGATGATAATAATACGGTATAAAGTAATAGTGCATGAACTGTCAAGTTAAGTGTAGCTATTAAGATTGTAATGAGACGGAGGATATTGCACAGCAGTAATAGAGGTATGAATAAATATCAATATCAATAAATAGGGAATTTTAAACTGAAAATAGTATAGACTAATACACACACGTAGCATTATACTAAAACTATATATAAAGTGTCAGCTAAATAAATTGCCCTAGATAACTGCAGAGATTGAACTGCACAGGATACAAGCAGGAAATTCACAGGATACAGTATAAATATAAAGGAATGTATAAATATGAATAAATGTACTATTTATCTCAGGTTATATATCAAAGTAAATGTGATGTTGTAAGTGGTATTTATAGTTAATGCTTTAGTTTAGAGCTATTAGCAAAAGTTAAACGAGCCTGAGTGAATAATGACCCCACCCACCACACTGCTGTCAGCAATACTGCATTCTGATACATGCATTCTAGTTGTCATACATGTGAAGAACCAGTTGGTAGGGCAAATTACATATGTTTACAAAGTTAGTCTGTTAGTCTGTCCAACAAAGAGGATGGTTAAAATGTCCTATTAGGATTAATTATTGGTGGCCATTTACCACACAAACAAAACAACACTAATGCGCTTATGCATAGGAATTTGAGGTTGTTTTCTATTAGTATTGAAAAAGTTGTGTCCCATTTTGTGTCTTTTCAACACTGAACCAAGGCTGATATTTCCTTAACTTCAACCAAGTGCTTTGAGGTCCATAAAAACGTTTGGCTAATCATACTTTAGTTGCCAGTAGCAGACATTCTAGGAGAAAAAATTAAATACATTGACAGCAAACATTTTGCAGATATACAATTTTAACTTTGCCTTGGCAGTTAACAGCTTACAGATAAGTTCAATATAAACGTTTCATTGTTAAAAAAATGGAATCAGGGCAGCATTACATTTTCTACAAAACTTGTTAGCTGATGCAAAGTAGTTGTGTTTGAACATCATGTTTACGAGACAGGGTTGCATTTATTGATGGTGTGGATCAACCTCTTCCAACAAATCCTTGAACTAATGACATAATGAATACATATTTTGTCATTGCCTTTGGAGGAATATAGTACAACATTTTGAGAAATAGGTTTATTCACTTTTTTGCAGAGAATTAGATGAGAAAAAGAATACCACTCATATGTTAAGTAGGCTATTGAGCCATTAAGTAAGTAGCTCACTAATTTAAATGCAATATCTAATTTGTTTTATCTGTACAGAAACAGGCAACCTGTTTGCCAGGCAGAGACTACAGGAAGTCAATTCGCCCAAAAGCTGTTAGCCAAGAAACTCCGTAAAATCTTATAATTTTCATGTAATTTATGTTTGAGAAAAGGGGGAAAATGGGAAAAAATGTTTTTTTTATTACTTACTAGTAATACATTAACTAGTAAGCTATAGAGAGGTTGGTAGGTGTATTTTTGAACTTTGGACAGAGCCAGGCTAGCTGTTTCCCCCTGTTTCCAGTCGTAATGTTAAGCTAAGCTAATTTCCTCTGTGCTCTAACTCCATACTTAATGGACATACATGACATTGATATGAATCTTTTCATCTAACTCTCGGCAAGAAAACAAATAAGCCTATTCCTTAAAATGTTGAAGTAATCCTTTTAAAACATCCCATATTAGGTTTTTCTGATTTTGCACCTCTATGTGACGATGACATACAAAAATGATCCACATGACCTTTCCTCGTTTCGTTTGAAAACTATGCTAAATTCTAACAGAGATGTTGTCTTTCTCCTACCTTTTTGACATGTATATTCTTCTTACACATCACATTCAAAGCATTGAACCAGAAGTAGAACAAGCTATTTTCACTGGTTAGTGTCAGTAATAGCTCTACAGACTCACTGCACAAACATAAAAGGTCCCCACATTGAGCTGCAACCTACAGTCATTGCAGTGGTCTCTGAGTAGCAGTCACCAAAGATAACCTCTTGACTTAGCAGTAGGCTTGGAATAAAGATTGTATCTTTTAATTAAACTTTGACTTAGTCGAATAAGAGAGAGAGGGAAAGGAAAGAAAACACCTAAGGTCTTCATTCTGCACCCGCCTTTGCTATTTTATATCTTGAGGAATTTTATGGTTGGCCAAACCTGTAGAATTTACATTGCGTTGGCAGATTTAGATCTGCTAGAGTGTTTCATAGTGTCTCATAACATTACCAAGCATTTGCTGAGAAGCCCCAGAGGAAATTAAACTACTTTTACAGGACAGTGTACCTTTTTTTCTTTTCTTTATCACATTTGACAAGTTGTCAGATCAGACGAGTGAAAGTCCAGCTAAAGGTTTTATACCTCAATCTTTTCTGAAATGCCATATTGTGTTTAATATGGGCTGGATACATGTATTGCTTTTGTCAGTGGGGTTTACATTTGCAACATACTGGAGTTTTACTACCTGTGTTTCTGCTATTTGTTTAGGTTTGTTTTGATGATTCACAACTTAATGCCCACAACTTTAAAGTGCTGTTAATCTCTGCAAACCCCCTTTCGTCATTTAAAGCTCTTCAGTGTAATTCTGTCTGACAGCCAAGAAGACACGCTCTGACAATAATGAAGTGTAAGTACATCAGAGTGTTTTCCCTGGACTGCTCTGCTCCTCATTCTCCACTTCCAGCAACTCCATTAATCATAGGAAATTAGACAAGAACTTTCTTGCCTTATTATTAATTTGTACAGCAGTATTCACCTTCATGAAATAGGACTGGCTAAATGTGACACATGTGTTTCTAGTAAACAACCTTAAAAGGGGTAGACACTCAAACAAACTTTTTGTAACTTAGGATCCATTTTTGTGGTCCTCAGAGGATGAACCGTACTGTTATTGGTGACCCTAACAAATGTCAAAATCTAAATAGTATTTTGACATTGAATTTGCTGAGCACATTCACGCTCTCCAGAGGAAGAACCTTTTCATTTTTGAAACTTAATTATATTTAATTTCATGGCCTAAAACAGGTGTGCTCAACCAGTCACTGTATTCTGTTGTGGCCACTAAAAGCAACTTTCTCACGTGCAAAGGACGTGTAGGGACAGATGGATGATTGTGAATAATTTTTTTCTAATCTGAAACATGAAATCCAAACACAAGTTGACCCAGTTTTGTCCCTTCCCTCCGAACATACCTCAGTCATCCTCAGACAGTTCATTCATGTGTATTTGAGATGCTGCTTCATCTGACACTAATCAGGCTCAGATTTTTGAGCAGTATTGCATACTACTCACTTTAGCATGTCAGCTTATTACTTAAAGCCAACACACAGGGTAAATGTGCTACATCATTTTGAGCAAGTGCTTGTTGACAAATGTGAATACTCTTTGTACCATGTCAGGAAAGTCAAGTAAAATGCCAGTCGAGATTAGAAGCCTTGAAACGTGACGGTGAAATCTGACAATTACCACTTATTTACATGAAACAATCTGTGAGGTTTAGGGGGGAAATGTCTGTGCAATGTGGCAAGGTACCCCAAATAGACACTGCTTTTTTTGCAATTGACTAAAACTGACTGTTGCTCAAAACTGTCTGGTGATGTTTCTTTTCATCTTTTAAAATGGATTTTGTTTCAAATAATGATGCTAGAAGCATTAATCAAAGTTTGGCATTTTAGTTTGTGATAATAGAACAATGACACATGGGAAGTTACAGATAGAAACAGAACGTGTTCAGATATAGAATTACATGCAAAACAAATAAATACAAAACTGAAATACAAATATATATATAGAAGTACAACCAGATGCCCATACCTGAAGCACTCGAAACTGCCAAAGAAAGGCTCCAAGCCTTGGCCAGCCGCCTAAAGAGGTACATGAGAGATAATGAAGCCAGAAGAATAAACCGGCTGTTCGCAGCTCAACCTGCGAAAGTGTACGCTCAATGGCAGGGTAATAACAGCAGAGCAGACCCACCAAGGCTGGAAACTGAACAGTACTGGAAAAGTATATGGGAGAGGGAGGTATCACACAACAGCGATGCACAGTGGCTGGTGGCTCTGAGAGAGGACCAAAGCAACCTCCCTGAACAGAATTCAGTCACCATCACAGCGGCAGACATCCAAGAAAGAGTCTCAGGTATGAAAAACTGGACAGCACCGGGCCCTGACAGGATCCACACCTACTGGCTAAAGAAGCTCACTGTAATCCACTAGCGCCTAGCAGCACAAATCAACCAGCTGCTAAGGGATGGGACGGATCCTGAATGGCTTACCGAAGGGCGTACAATCCTGAAATCCTGTCAGGTACAGTCCCGTCCAACTATCGGCCAATAACCTGTCTCTCCACAACATGGAAGCTCATGTCAGGCATTATCGCGGCTAAGATAAGTGGCCACATGGATCAATACATGAGCTAAGCACAGAAGGGTTGTTCGGAATCAAGCCTCTGATTGATGACATTCGCAATGCCTGCCAGGCTCATTACCACCCAAGGAAGGAATTGGCAGTCGATGAGAAGATGGTGGCAACTAGGACGAAAACTGCCACAAGGAAGGACAATGCAACGAAATAGGGGAGCAAGCTGAGTCAAGCAATGGCTACACGATCAACTTCCAGCATGTATGGACTGTCATATAATGCTGTCCTGGACCTCATTCAGCCATCATATCTTGGGACTGGATACCTGATTTATATGGGCAATTTCTACACCAGTCCCACACTGTTCCTTGATTTGGCCAGCATGAAGTTTGGAGCCTGCGGTACCTACAGGTGACAACAGGAAAGGGTGTCCAAGTGGCAGAGCAACGTAATATGGTCTTTGTGAAGTGGATGGACTTGCGGGAGGTGTCAGTGCGCTCCACAATCCATCCAGCGTTTTCTGGCATGGTGGTCCAGAGGAGAATGAAGGGTGGAGATGGACTGATTTTTGTTGTAAATAGTTAGATTTTATCTCAATTTTACCTTTTTATGTTATATTTGCACTGTTTAGGAACCCCTCATACTGCTTTTTGTTGTAAATAGTTGTATATATCTTGATTATGTCTCAACTTTACCTTTATATGTTAACATTTGCAACTTGTGAAACATTTTTTTCAAATCTGATTTTGTGTTTTTGGGTCCAGTATGTTGATACAGTATGTTCAAGTGAAAAAAAACATTTTTCAGGTCATTTCGGTGATGTTGAGCTGAGAAAAAGATACCAAACAATGGCATGGTAAACATTTTTATGAAGTATATAAAGGCAAAATAAAAAGTATTCAAAAATGGCCAAAATAGCACAAACTCAGAAAATGCACATATAAAAACATGCATGCAGAACATTGTCGTATGTTGTGCTGTGTAGTGGTATGTGGACCCAAAGGCTGATGACCAAGACACGGTATCAGGGTGAAGTAGCCGAATGGTTACAGTGTTTATTGGGGTTGATGTGGTTTACAAGCAGGTACATGCAAGTACAGGTAGGCAGACCAGTAACACACAGGTAATAGGGAAGTAAGTCCAAGTTGGTTAAACAGTCCAAAAGGGAGCAGGCAAAGTACAAAATCCAGAATCCAATCAAGGTCCACGGGAGACAAAGAATCCACAACAGAACTCACAGTAAAACTGCCAAGGAACTGGGCACGGGAACCAGGTACAACAAAAAGTGCACCAAACGGTGACACACAAAGGTCAGGAACATTCAGAAGACAGGAACAAAAACTCAAGGCAGGTATAACACCTTGTGTAACAACACTGAACAAAGACAAAGACACGGACTAAATACCCTAGGGGAGGTGAAACAACGAGACACAGGTGCAAACGATCAAGGAAGGGCCAACAATCAAAACTGGAGGGAAAACAAAGACAGGAAGTAAAACCACAAGACACACAAGGGAAGGAACACACTACAAAATAAAAACAGGAAGTGACAAAACTATGACAAACATGCAAACATAACAGACACCTACAGAGAAGACCAAAGAAGACAACACAACATGTTCAAAGCCCTCCAGTTCCACAATTAAAATGACAGCACTTTTTCTTGTTGGAATTCATGGTAAATACCTCAACTTGTTCATGTTAGATAGCAGTGTCCCATTATCTCTTGCAGAATTCTCTTTGCATTTTAGATCTATTATCAGGTATTTTACAATTAATTTTATAGTACAGTCAGCAAAACAATTTGATCTAGAAGGAGTATAAATTAAATAGTTCACATATTTAATCAAAAAAGGCATAGATAAATCAAAAGTTAATGGCAGCCATTCTCCAATTCTCCTTTGTGATGTTTTCCACAATCCCTGTTTGCTTGACATATTATCTTGTCACCCCTTGGATGAGACGGGTAGTGAATAATAAACTTAACGACAAACCAAACGGTTCATTAGTAAGTAAACATTACTGTCAATATGCATAATGATATGTACAGGTATGTTGTATTCTGTGACATACTGTGTTGGGATTTCCACTACCAGTGGTGCTAGTACCTAGCCAGGTATTAGCTCCACAGAAAGAGAAGAGAGCTAATGCTTGGCTAGTCACAAAGATGACCTTTGAAAAGCAATAACAGTCCTACATTGAACCAGATACAATTTGCAATGTTTTGTTTCACAATATGAACTTCAAACCTCCGTCAACCTTCGCTATGCTGGCATCTCAGTAGTTGGCCTCAACAATTTACGAGTTGGGGTCGCAGTTGGGGGTTAGGGACAAAGGTGTCGGCTCCCTGTCCCGTATCTCTATCCTGACGCGCCAGATGGTTTGATCTTGTGATCTCGCAAATCCAGTGTCTCGCAAGGTAACCATGTTTCTACGGTTGAAGTTGATGGTGGACTTCTCTCTTTCTCTGCTTCTTGCCATCTTCTAAAAATGGCGAAATCATCTTCTATTCTCCCAAGCAAGCGAAGGCACGACCTACAAATCCGACCAGATCTTGAGTTATCTTTAGACAATGTTAACCCTAATTCTATTAGTCGTTTGTTAACACTTTTCTCATTTGCTACCTTCTTTAAATTAAATGTTTTTTTTGGTGGTCGTAAGAGTGCTGTTTATGCGCAAATTTTCCTTACAAAGACAGCAAGAATCATGCTAACTACATAGCTAGCTACATTGACTGCTTGCTAGCTTTCAAAGTTCCTCAGATTGTGGCTTGTTCCTGTGTTTCCTCTCCAATGCTCTTATGCTACGTAATATGGTTCGTTGATCTGATTGGTTTTGAGTTAGCCCATGATAGATGGTGATAGACAGTACCTACCCTTTTCCAAACAGTTTCCAAGGAGTACTTCTCAAATGGTTCTGTGTAACAAACCATCTGGCACGTCAGGTTAGAGTCTCACAGCCTAAAGATAGAAGCTGCTCTGTGGCTGGGGTTGGTATTGTCTTTTTTTTTGCATCCTTTGAGCTCTACGTAGGCACCTCACCAATGTCACTGATGCTCGGGCAGTTTTAATCACCCGCTGCAGAGCCCTCCGGTCCTGGGCCATGCACATCCCATGCCAATTTGTGATGTTTCCAGTCAGGATGCTTTCTATTGCTCCTCTGTAAAAGTTAACAAGAACTTGACACAGGAATTTTGCCTTCTTAAGTTTCCTTAATAAATACAGCCGTTTCTGAGCTTTCTTTACCAGGGTGGAGATGTGTGATTTCCATGACATGTTCTCTCTCAAGCCCAGATATGAGGAGATTGTGTTGAGTGCTGAGCTGATATCAAAAAACAGCAGTCTCATGTAGGTGTTGTTATTTTCAAGGTGTGTGAAGACTGAGTGGAGGGCAGTGGAGATAGCATCATCTGTGGATCTGTTGGTTCTGAAAGCAAACAGGTGAGGGTCCAAGCTGGCTGGGATGTTGTTCTTTATGTGCTGGAGAACTAGTTTCTCAAAGCACTTAATCGGAATCGGGGTGGGAGCCACAGGGCGGTAGCTCCTGCTTTTGTAGCCTGTGATGGTCTGGATCGCTCGCCACATATCTTTGGCGTTGTGGTATTGAGGTCTCTTTCCATTTTTGATGCCAGCTTTCAGTCTCGCTCTGGTGGTGCTGTATGCTTCCTTGTTACCTGACCGATAATATGGTCGACATCTTAACATTAAAAACTTGCCTGGGAAACTTTGTGTTTACATAAATGATGGCTGGTGCTCAAATGTAGTAAAGGTTGATGGACAGAATCTGCCTTCCCTCGTTCTGTTGGCGTGGAACACGGTCCGCCCGTCATGTGCGATAGCTTGATCCGGGATGCTGTGGTAGAGCCAGGTCCCTGTGAAGATGTGAGCACAACAGTCTCTGATTTCCCATTGCTTATATAGCCTTAGGGCCAAGCTGGGTTAGCTTAGCTCTTGTCTGGCTCTTTTCCCCCTCTTCCTGGAGCGATCGCATAAGTATTCTGTCGTATTTCTGTTATATGTAATACGTGCTTCAGTAATAAAGGAGAAAAATAACAACTTAAAATAAAAATGTAGTGAAGTTTGAAGGAGCTACTGGATGCTGCATCTGCATATGTCACTGTCACGATGATAACCATTGTCATTCGTTTTTGTATTGGCGTTTTGGACAAACTAACATTTTTACCTGATGATGGCACCAAAGTTATTGCAATTCCCCCATATGAAGAACATACATAAATGTCTGTACCAAATTCCATGGCAATCCATCCAACAGTTGTTGAGACATTTCACTCATATCCACAAATGTCACCAGCTGGTGGTGCTAGAGGAAAAATCAGAGGATCACCAAAGTGACTAGAATTCATCATCTGGGGACTATGAATGTCTGTCCCAAATACACTGTTGGTACACCAGCTGATTGACACTGCCATCCTTAAAGCCACACCACTAGTGTAGCTAAAAATCATGTGTAATTAAATATTGCACACATTTTTCCAAAATCCCATATGCAAATTTACAACATGCTCCATCAGTCTGTCAATGGTGGAAGAGTATCTTAGAGCAGCAGCACACCTTTTTCACTTACACGTGACTGTATTGCAGAAGCTGCAAAAAGGGCACCTCTGTTTGTTTCACAGTCACTGCAGATCAACTTCAAACATCACTATTTCCTCCTGGCTAAGGATAAACTCTGCTCACAAGCGTGAACATAGTTAAGAGGTGGTTGTGTCCCAGCAGATAGTGACAAATGAGCAGATATTGACAACATTTGGAAATGCTGCTTTGCTTTATTTTCCGACTCAGTGTTTTTCGAACTGTACTCACTCATTGGTATTCCTGCCTTGCTCACTACTTGTGTCTTGTGGGAGGCCAGAAATTAGATTGCCCCGTCTTCCAGAGTGGCTTACTGCAAAGTTACCAAGAAGCCATTCCACACACAGCATACTGTAAATTGCTGGAAACCAGGGGTGTTGTGAAAAAATCTGTTTTGGATTGACAGGTCACAGTGATGTGGGAGGGCCATCAGCTGCTAAACTGCTCAGCATCTCATGTTTCTGTTTCTTGGTATACTCTTAAGAATATGATTATCAATAAACGTTAATTCTGAGAAACCTATTTGAATGCAAGACATCAAGAAGCACTAAATCAGTGTAAAGTGGAAAAAGAGGCAAGAGAGACTGAGGAAGAGTAAGAGGACAGACGAGAAAGCAAAAGATGGAGAGACGGAGAATTGCTTATCATTTATTTAAATCCACATTTTATTCTCATTCTCTTTAGTTAGGTTGTATCTAAGGTACTCTTCCTAGAGTGAATATTAAGTCAAATATCATTTAAACCAGTGGTTCCCAGCCTGGGGATTTTACCCTTTCAGACTTCTAAAAATGGTTCAATTGAACCAGTCTGTGAGGGGAAAATCACTCTTCGATTGGCGTGCTTATACACATTCAACCTATGATGAGGGGTGTGTAATATTAATGGGTCACAACAAAAAAGAGTGAGAACCAGTGTTCTAAGCTACAAATGCTCACAGTTGCCCTACCTACATAATGTTTCATACATAATGATTCCCAGCCATTAGAAGATAGGTCCAGATTTTTGGAAGTCTACCTTAATACAATACTCACAAATGCTTAAAGAGTTGTTCATTGCTGTAATCATGAAGTAACAGGTCTACTTCGTAAGAAATGAGAAACAGAATCCACAGTCCGTATTCCTTTCAAAAAATGCATTCTGAAGTTTATTTGAAGCTAATGTCAGGTAGTCTGAGTTAGACAAATCAAGTTTTATTCCCTGCTCATCGTTTTTGGGGATTTTAAAGAGCAAACCTCAGCCATGAACTGCCAAAACAGGTGTGTGTGTGTGTGTGTGTGTGGAGTATGTGGTCAAATGGAGAGGAAATCAGGCGTTTCTTTCCAGTGAAAAGTTTGACTTTACCAAGGGAACTGGAAGAAAGTAAGAAATTTTAAAGGAAAAGTGATAGAGTGAGGTTTGCTGTTGAAAGTTCACCAGGTAAATCATCTCATCTTAATCCATGATAGTAGCAAAACAGACTTACAGTGGTGTGAAAAAGTGTTTGCCCCCTTCCTGATTTTTTTTTTTTGCATGTTTGTCACACTTAAATGTTTCAGATCATCAAACAAATTTAAATATTAGTCAAAGATAACACAAGTAAACACAAAATGCAGTTTTTAAATGAAGGTTGTTATTATTAAGGGAAAACAAAATGCAAACCTACATGGCCCTGTGTGAAAAAGTGATTGCCCCACCTGTTAAAATATAACTGTGGTTTATCAAACCTGAGTTCAATTTCTCTAGCCACACCCAGGCCTGATTACTGCCACACCTGTTCTCAATCAAGAAATTACTTAAGTAGGACCTGCCTGACAAAGTGAAGTAGACCAAAAGATCTTCAAAAGCTAGACATCATGACCGAGATCCAAAGAAAGAGATAGAAAGTAATTGAGATCTATCAGTCTGGAAAAGGTTATAAAGCCATTTCTAAAGCTTTGGGACTGCAGTGAACCACAATGAGAGTTATTATCCACAAATGGCGAAATCATGGAACAGTGGTGAACCTTCCCTGGAGTGGCTGGCTAACAAAAATTACCCCAAGAGTGCAGCGACGACTCATCCAAGAGGTCACAAAAGACCCCACAACAACATCCAAAGAACTGTAGGCCTCACTTGCCTCAGTTAAGGTCAGTGTTCATGACTTCACCATAAGAAAGAGACTGGGCAAAAATGGCCTGCATGACAGAGCTCCAAGACAAAAACCATCACTGAGCAAAAAAAACATTAAGGCTCGTCTAATTTTTGCCAGAAAACATCTTGATGATCCCCAAGTCTTTTGGGAAAATACTCTGTGGACTGACCAGACAAAACAGAACTTTTTGGAAGGTGTGTGTCCCATTACATCTGGCGTAAAAGTAACACCGCATTTCAGAAAAAGAACATCATACCAACAGTAAAATATGGTGGTGGTAGTGTGATGGTCTGAGGCTGTTTTGCTGCTTCAGGACCTGGAAGACTTGCTGGGATAAATAGAACCATGAATTCTGCTGTCTACCAAAGACTCCTGAAGAAGAATGTCCGGCCATCTGTTCGTGACCTCAAGCTGAAGCGAACTTGGGTTCTGCAGCAGGACAATGATCCAAAACACACCAGCAAGTCCACCTCTGAATGGCTGAAGAAGAACAAAATGAAGACTTTGGAGTGGCCTAGTCAAAGACCTGATCTGAATCCTATTGAGATGCTGTGGCATGACCTTAAAAAGGCAGTTCATGCTCGAAAACCCTCCATTGTGGCTGAATTACAACAATTCTGCAAAGGTGAGTGGGCCAAAATTCCTCTACACCCCTAGGTTTAGGGGGCAATCACTTTTTCACACAGGGCCATGTAGGTTTGGATTTTGTTTTCCCTTAATAATAACAACCTTCATTTAAAAACTGCATTTTGTGTTTACTTGTGTTATCTTTGACTAATATTTAAATTTGTTTGATTTGAAACATTTAAGTGTGACAAACATGCAAAATAATAAGAAATCAGGAAGGCAAACACTTTTGCACACCACTGTATATAACATTTTCCCTCAGCTGAGAATATATATCACTCAGAGAATATGGTCAGGAAAAGAATTAGTGAAAGGATGGCGCTTTTTACAGCAAACTTAAATCCGAAATTCTGAACATAACCTCCTCTGGAGCAGGTTAGGTATGCAGCATAAGTTACCATGGTGATCTAGCAGGTTCAGAATGTCATGCATCACGCCAAAACAGTGGTGCCGGTTAATTTTCAAGGAGTCCGACTCTGATCTGAAGAAGAAGAGCTCCAGTTACACATCAAAATAAGTTGTATATGATTTATTTATTTATTTTTTTTTTGCACAGAAGCTAACTGCTGTGCCTTCCCAACGAGGGCTCCGGTGCGATCATATCTATAGAAGCGTGACATGCAATAAACATACACATAGTTGTTGTTGCATTCTAAAAGAGAGCCAGAAGAAAAGCCTCTCTCATACATGGACCTCATCATGTAATGGGCTCAGCATGTTCCCCACACCAGCCCACACACCATTTCCCCTATGACTGCATGCGCACTGTCCATAACAATTAGTGTGTCCATACTCGTGCGAGTCGGTGACAGAGTTGCCATTGCTCTCTCACACTGTAGTGGGAGCTATTGGTAAATCTACAGCAAGCACAAGAAAAGAAAAACAAGAAGGCTGCTGTGGAAGGAGAAAGCAGGAAAGGCTCCATGGGACGTATCTTTGTTAAAATCAGCTATGGGCCCCTATTAACCCTTGGTTTCTCCCACACTCTGTGCATTGTGTACGAGAGAGAGATAAACAATACCTTCTGTCACTTTTTAATTGACAAATGATTGATGGTGACCTTTGATTAACCCCCCCCCCCCGATGCCTCCCTTCCCGGAAGTGCATCATGCCGGAAGTGCGTGGCATTATGCGTGGACCAATGAGCGTGAAGCAGGCGTGGTTAGCAGGAGCCAATGAGCGTGAAGCATGCGTGGTGAGCAGGAGCGAATGGGGGTAAAGTAGGCGTGGGAATGAAAAACCCTGTAAATTAAATAATGAAATATTTCAATCATTTAAGTGAAATCAATAGTATCAAAAGTATAAAAATAATTGACAAATTTACCATCTGTAAAATCTAATCTTTTAGGAGCAAAAGACACGTCCTTCTCTGTCTGTCCGGTGCAGAGTGAGGTGTGAATGAATTGGAAAGATGTGGGAGGGTAGGCGGAGTTTGCGTGAACCAAAGGGAGGGTTAGCCAATGGGGAAAATAGGTTAGGAGGAGCTTGCGTGAGGCAATAATTTTGTGAAAATGTGAACTAAAAAATAAATGATTAAAGTTTTGAAGCTGAATAAATGTCCAGATATCCATTGATGAATGTCTACATGCAGCATCTCTTGCAACTCCTGTGCAGATTGTGTGAAGATCAAGGAATGAGGGCGTCAGATTTTCCTCTGTAATACCATCACCCCTAAAGACAGTTTGAAATCGGCGTGTGAATCTCCTCACACACAGAGTAAAGAAAACCATACAGCTGCCTAAGGCAATTCTCAATCATCTATACATCCTGTGTCCCTAAAAGGATCAATGTTTCCTGCTCTTTCTGAAGGCCCTTTGTATGAAGACAGATCAAGAAATGTCTCTTTTATGGTCTTAAGGCATATTGAAAAATTATACTTTAAAGTTTCACTATCATTATAGTAAATTACAATTAGTGTCTTTAACACTGATCCTGATGTCAAATGTACTTTGACATTTGTAAGTTTCTGTGTGAAGCTCCGTGTTGGACGTCTGGATAATAAACATCTCAAATGACAAGAAAGTAAAATAAATGTTAAATCTAAGAGGCTAATCTCTGTATCAAACACACACACACACACACACACACACACACACACACACACACACACACACACAGGAACCAGAGAAGATCAAGAGGTTATGTGTTGGCAGGCCGGAGCCGGCACCCTGTTGATATGGGCTGCTTGATCATTGCATTGTTTTCACACAGGACCTTATAAAGACAGGGGTAGCTAGTGACTGTAGATATGAAAACTTGGGCAGTGTTATTATGATTGATAGCTTGTGCTGCGTAAACCCTGTATGTACGATTTTTGTCTCTGTACAGGTATAACTCATGCAGCATCTCAGGCCAGCAGCTGTTCTGCACCATAGACTGCAACTAATTAGGGCTAATTTAGTTAGATAAGAGAAATGGGGGGGAAATGTATCTACATGTGTTGGGAGGCCGGAGCCGGCACCCTGTTGATATGGGCTGTTTGATCATTGCATGGGGGGTGACTCGCATGTCCTCACTGACCAGCCGCTCTGATAACACCCGAGAATGGAATGCAGCAGTCTGTGAAGATCAAGAAGAATGGAGGAAGTGTGAACTTAGGCATTTACATAGTATTGTGTACCAGGAGGAGCTCAGGTCATATAACCAACTGCTTCAGACATAGCAGGGAGAGCGCATGGAGAGGTCTCTATGCTGTATCTCCAGATATATCTGTATTGGGGGATATAAATACTAGTTAAAGACGACGCAGAGAACAGGACTTAAGTACAAGGTCTACATTATGTATATTTAATACTGAAATATCTAAAAAGACTTCTATTTCCTACCGTGATTATACATTTTATCTTTCAGAGTCATCAACTGATACCTCAACATCCGAGACCTCATCTGATACTGACTCCTCATCTGTGCTTTCAGAGGACGTGGTATTACCCGGTGAGTTGCTACATTTTTTTTTTTTTTTACCTAAAACTTACGCAATAGTTATCAAAAACTTGTTTCTCATGCTAGATCTGTGGGGCGATTTGGATCAATATTTCCAAGAAGGGTTATCGCCATCATCATCGCCACAGGATGACGCAACAGGGCATGCCTCAGACGGTCAAAACATTATACATTCTCTAGAGGCTGCCCGGTTAACTGGAAGAGATCCAGGGATGTGATACCACATCAAAATTTTGAAGAACAACTGCCATTTCACCGGGAGTCTGTCTCAACCGCTAATCAACCGCTGATGGCCGCGGAGAGGTCTAGGCCTCAACCAGCGGACAGAGATCCAGGATTCTCATCGGGTCGCAACAACAGGAGAACCAGTTCTGAGAATCCACACCTGAGATCCCGCGGGGCTTCCAGCGAAGGATTTCCATCGGCATGCTGTAAGTCTATTTGCTTTTTAAATTTTTTTTACAGTACATTGTGAGACGATTCAATCACGCCGTATAAATGTAATAATTACCCAGAAGGGAACACAATGTACGTTCCTTTTCTCTCATTTTACATCATAAGCATACACGGAAGGTTTTGTATGTGTTAAATTAAATAGACCTTGCTTTGAAACGTAATTTTCTACAAAGCTGAGTCTCATAAGATATATTTGACTGTCTGTTGTTATAAGCTATTAATGGCATTGGTTGAGTTATAGCATTATCTTGGTGTTTTTTAATATACGAATAAGATGCTATAAATTCTGGGGTTTTTGCATTTGTTATTCTCATCAGTCTCTCTCAAAGTAAAAACAGCTGTCCTTACTCTTGTCTTCACAACAAGTTGTGACTCTCTCTCACACACACACGCATGTGCACATGCACACACTCACTCATACACACACACACACACACACACACACGGTCTGTCTGTTTGTTTACATACCTTAAGGGGTTGCTGTGTTTATGAAATCTGCCCGTTTATGAAGTTAATGTTTTCTTTTTTGTTTCTCTCTTTCTTTTTTGTCACCAGCAAACAGACCCAGGTCCAGACCATCCAGGTGTCCTCTGTGCTGCAGAACTACACGCCAGCAATTGGATCTGATGTCTAGAGCGTTTTGGCTCATCTGTCAGAAGTTAGGTGTACAAAGTGACAATTTGTAAACTGTTTCAGACTGATTTTTATGATCTGTATAAATTGCAATGATGTTGATTTAAGGTTTTAAAAGTGTTTGATTTGTATGAGGTTATGGATCAACACACACCAGTAGCTATTGATTTGTTAGAGAGTTTAGCACAAAATCTTCAGAATGAGTTGGGTTTTCAAAACAATTTAACTGAAAATGATTTGAATGAAAACGACACAGCCGCTACATCTAACAGCTCCGAACAGCCTGTAGATCCTCTCCTTGCTTTAAATCAAGCTCTCGCTAACCTTGAACAGTTAGAGAATGAATCATCACTAGACGAAACAATCAGAATAAATAATGTCCAGCTCGAACAAAGTCCCACTTTATCAGACCCTCAGACACCTCCAAACTACATCGATCTCCGCATACCCAGTCCTCCTGTGCAGCAAGGAGGTGCTCGTATTTCCCCACAACCACGCGTTGTGAGGCGAAGCCGATTTGCAAATTGTTAAACTTTCCACCCCCTCTTAACGCAGATGGAATAGTGGATTCCAGCATTTATTACAACACAGCCTTACAGCAAGCTGATGCATTGCTACAACAAGCATTAGCATACGTGACTCCTCGAGACGCGGTACAGTTAGAGCTGCGCGGGCAAAATCTACATAGTAACGTCTGTCGTCTTATCTAATGACGAGCTCCCCAGCCTAGCCGACTTTGAAAGGCTCTTACTCCGTGTTGTGCAGTCTAACTGGGCCGTTATGGCAGGTGGTCAGCTAGAACTTGTCGTAGAAGTGATCCAGAACCCTAGGGGTGGGGGGAAACGATTTCTTGGTTAAATGCTAGACAGTGAAATCATTTTTTTAAAAAAGACGTTTTCTGTACATTGTCCACAACAGAGAGAATCAACTATGTTTTGCCATCTGTCTGGCTCATCTGTTAGATCCTGATATCAGCGATAGAGAAGCCCTCGAACGCGGTAGACAGCTTCAAAATGAAGTAGGGTTAGATGAGCACACCGCTGTAACCTTTAGCGACATCCCTGAATTTGAAACCGCGTTGTACAATTGTAGTGTTTTACAGAACCGAGGAAGACAGGGCTCTCCTCAAATTCTTGACAGATAGCCCAAGAGGGAGTAAAACCCTGATTTTGTTTCTCTTCCAAAATCACTACTATGCGGTTAAAAATCTCCAAGCATTTCTAGGTTCGCCTTATGTTTGTGAACACTGCTTTACAGGTTTTAACACCGTTAGGCCATTGCGAAGCTTGTTGCACTGTATGCTTTGACCCCAGTTGTACACAGAGGCCGTGTCAACCTGTTGTTCCAAACGATACCCCGTGAAACAAAACACAATGAAAAAGTGGTGTTTTATGATTTTGAAACCTACGTTGACAAGAACGGCGTTCACGTTCCGTTTTTAGTGTGTACACAAACCTTAGATGGTAAAACATGGAGCTCTCAGGGTACAGATTGTGCCAAAGAGTTTCTACTGCATTTCAGATGACCTTTGTACAAAAATACAGTGCTTATAGCACACAATGCCCACGGTTTTCACAGCTATCTCCTTATCAAAGCCATGGTCGAACAGGGATTAAAGCCCTCTTTGATTATGCAAGGATCAAAAGTAATTTGTATCACAGATATCGATTACAAACAAAGATACATCGACTCTCTATCCTTTTTAACCATGCATTTAGCTAATTTCCCGAAAGCGCTCAGTTTCAGTGATAAAGTAAAGGGGTACTTTCCTCATGGTTTCAGCTCAGAGGCCCATTTGAGTTATACAGGTAAGTACCCTCCCCCCCAGGCTTACGGTATTGAGGCCATGACAACGGAGCAACTAACAGACTTTTACAGTTGGTATGCAACGGTGCGGCACGGCACATTCAACTTCATGAAAGAGGCTCGCCTCTATTGTCAAAATGATGTAGACATTCTCGCTGAGGGTTGCATGCTGTTCAGAAAACAGTATATCTCTGAAACCGCCGTTGACCCCTTCAGCCGTGCGACCATTGCGTCTGCATGCATGAAGGTGTTTCTGACAAACTTTCTACCACCAAAAACATTAGCAATCCCCTCTCCGGACGACTACAGGCATCAGTTCCAAACGTTTTCAAACGGCGGTATCCAGTGGTTAGAGTGGTTGTCACACACCCGCGGCATCCCTAGCATTCGTGGACGATGTTGAAAAAATCTCATCACGGGCTGAAGGAGTTTCTCAAACAATATAAGGCTCCATAGCCGTTGTCACCCCGCGAAGCTTTGTACGGAGGGCGTACCTCTGCTATAAAGTTGAGACACACCGCTGCGTCGAACGAGACAATCTCTTATGTAGATGTGACATCTCTCTATCCTTACTGTAACACCAACTTATCCTATCCTCTCGGACAACCTGAAATAATCTATAAAGAATTCCAAGAACCTCAAAGCTACTTTGGGCTAATCAGGGCAAGGGTCTACCCGCCGAGAGAGTTGTAGTTTTCAGTCCTGCCCTATAGAACGACGGGGGCTAAGCTTGTGTTTACCCTTTGCCAAGCATGTGCCGAGCTCAATTTGCAGGAGGGTCCGTGTCAGCATGGCGATGATGACAGCCCATCTCCAAAGCTTTGTTAAATTCAGGAGTGACCCAGACACCTGTCAACGCCCTATCGGATAGCTGAAATAACTGAGGTATGGCACTTTGATAGACGCAGTGATTCTATTTTTGTTGACTATATGCACACTTTTCTGAAAGGTAAACAGGAAGCTTCGGGTTACCCGTCCGATGCTGTATATCAGGAAAGCAGAGAAAAGTACATCAGTGACTGTCATGCAAACCAAGGGATTTTGCTGGAGGCGGATTAAATCGGACCAAACCCTGCTAAAAGACAAGTGTCTAAATTATGTCTGAACTCCTTTTGGCGTAAGTTCGCGCAGAGATGCAATCAAACACAAACCAAACTAGTCACAGACCCGGAAGAATTCTTTAACCTCATGTTTTCTGAAAAATATAAAGTCAACTACTTCTCCTTCGTCAGTGACAAAGTGGCTTTGGTTCAGTGGTCTTACGGAGACCGCTGTATCCCGCTACCAAACAAGGTAGATAACGTTTTTATAGCGTTAAAAAAGAAATGCACCTTTACTACGCGCTTTATGTCACGCCACGCTTCGGAAATGTAAAGATATTCTCAACCATTGTTCATCTGACTTTCTGCAGTCTCTGTGCAAGCTCTCTTTAAACCTCTTAAAAGGAAACATTCCCCTGACATCGGCTCAATATAAAAAACTCAGAAAACAAAAGAAAATTATCAAGTTATTGGCCAATTAAAAAAAACAGTCTAAAAACCAAACACCAGGCTCTGAGAAAACAGTCTGGAGGTTTTCTTTTACCTTTACTGTCAGCGGTGGTGCCGATATTTGGAGAGCTGCTGGGAGGGCTTATTAGAAGAGGTTTTTGATTTCGCCACAACAGCTAAACCGTCTGAGTCACTCGGTAGCTTCTGCTCCCAACACCGGGGAAATGAGATGAATGGCCGAAAATGATTTGGATGTAAAAATGAGGGATGTGTTAAATGAAAAGGGTTTGAACGCTCATGATAAAATTAAAAAATACAACGCTCTGCTGCAAAGATACCTAGCATTACTCAAACAAGATGAGAAAGATGACCGTCGTATCACTTTGACTCTAACCCAAGAATCGGGGAACAAGAAAATCAGCAAGAAGACAAACAAGTAATGCTGGATGAAACTGCTAGTGAGGTGCTACAAAACCTACCTGTTCGCTACCGTAACAATGCAGAGTACATTATGAAGAAATTAACCAAGAGCGGATGGGCTCCTTCAGGAGAGTTTGTCCATAAAGGAGAGATTGTGAAAGGCTCACACCTGATTAAAAATCTCTCCGTCACGCATAAAAATCCAGAGAACCCAAGGAATGGATGGGGTTTCTAAATACTTTACGGGAGCTCAACATCCCTTCATCCTTGATGAGTAACCCCCGTGCTTGCGAGCAATATCATAAACTTCAGAAGGGAGGACCGCTTTGGGACAACGACGATGAGGGGTCACCCCTAGTGTTGAAGAAGGAAAAAAAAAACAGACGCCGTTAGCACCGCGTTGGGACTATGAGATGGAAACATCACCTCCGCAGTTAAGATCAGGATCCCCTAGCTTGCTTTATTTGAATAAAAAATGATTCAAACGAATTTAACAGTCTCCAGATCCATCTTTATTTATATAAAGTTGTAACAATCTTTAAACATTTGTAAAGAACAGACGGTGTGGTGAAAAGATCCGGCTCTTTGAAACCTCATACAACTTTGATATTTTTTCACAAACTTTGATACCATAACATCATTCTTCATCACATCATCTTGATACAAAGACAGCACATTTTCAAAAGATAAACCGCAGGCTCTGTGGCATAAATAATAAACACAATGCTGACCGCACACCGTAGACAGAACATGTTGAAGCTGACGGTTGTGGTGTAAAATAGATTCGCAACGGTTTTCTAAAAATTGCAAGATGCTTTTAGGATAATGTGAAAAATCCGGGGAGAATCCGAAAGAATAAAAAAAGCTGCCTTTTTTGCCTTCCTCGAGAGTGAGGGCCAACCAGTGCTCTCCTGGTTCGTGTGCAGGATGTGTGTTGACTATAAAAAAGGCTGGAAATCTAAAGGACTGACGCAGTAAAGGTAACTGATCAGCGGCCCACACTCCGCAAAAAGCATCTCCTAGTAAATGACGTAGTAATCCGTCCAATTGGTGATTGTTCATATTGTCTCAGTAATAGTCCACAAGCACCTGTCGTTTGAAATTAATCTCCAAAATAGAGCATAAACAATGAGAGTGTTAGTATGGGGCAGCATTCAGAGATTCTCTGAATCTCATTTCCAGTCTTAAACTTGGAACCGTTGGAAACGCACGACAATACGTCGGCATCTTCGCAGGCGTTGAGATTAAAAACAAACAAAGAGTAGCCCAGCTGAAATTCCTCCCGGTCGATGCTTAGAGGTAAATCTTTCAAGTGTCTCCCTGTAGCGGTAAACATATTGTAAAACTCTCTGACGGATAACCCCTGATTAAATTGAGGTTGGAAAGCTTTGGCGGGCACCTGTCTCCCATCCTGACACAGAGCCATGTATTCAACGTTGTTGTGAATAAAATTGAAGGGTGACAGATCTCTTTTTCCTGTGAAGGCTTCACGGTTCACCATGGCTATCACTAGATATTTAGGCATCGTCCCCAGGAAGAGATTTTCCTGGTTACATATTCTGGAATTCTCCGGGATGGAATAGGTTTTTACGTTCACGCGTGATAAAGGGTAGAGAGCGTTCCCCCTCATTAAAGCTGACGCGTGGCCTAAACGCACGGTGGGGGAAATGGTGACTTTCTTGACAAACAACGAGGCCCCCAGTATTTTTAAACGGAAAGTGCTGGCGGCGTTGCCCATGAGACAGAAGCCGTCGTTAGCTCTGGTCAGCTTAATTTGCAAATCCACAGAGTTCACGAGAAGCCTCTCGCAGAAAAATATGTCTGCGTGAAGAGGACCTAGTAGGTGAAGTTCTTTAGATTCCGAGGTGAACCGGGCTCTCTGATTTAATCCCCTGTTTGGCCCGTTATTTGGTACTATAGAGTCCATAGCACCGGCCGTGTCTTTGTAAAATAGCCCGGCAGTGAACTGACTTTTTAGCGTATCATCTGAATAGTTGAGGAGGGTCTCTATCATCGCTCTGTAAGGGTGAGTTGCGCTGGATTGTGAAATTAACCTATACCCCAGAATAACGTTGCATTGGTTGAAAATTGTGTTCAGAGGATAATTGATGAGACCCACTGCAGCGTCAGCGGCTAGGTTTGAGCCGTCGGTGTTGGTAATTTTCACACGAAGATGAATCAAAGTATCATTCAGATCCATGTATTTTTCCCCATCTCCGGGGATAAAAAATTCAATAGGACCTCCGTCAGTAATGGATGCCAAAGGCAGGACTTCTGTGTAGAGCTTTTCATCGATAGACAGTTGCGTCATGGGTGCTGAAAATAAATCCAACTCACCCATAGTGCATTTGGCCGATTTGTGATGTAAAAGCGCCATATTTGTTTTCTAAAATATATCTCCGGAGCTCGCAACAGCGTGCTTTCCTTTGGACTTACTTCTCCCTACAGATTTTCTCTTTTTTGACCTACGCTCTTTTACTCGCTGCCCAGGAGGTCTCTTCCTCAGTCGTCTGGCTAAAACCATCATACCGCCGGATCCTTCTTGAGCCCCGTCGTCTGATCGACCCCCTATTCTACTAACCGCGTGGCTTATCACCTCCGAGGCAATGTTTTTTGCGGCCGATTTAAGATGAGGCTTAGCAATGGCAAATCCTTTTTTCATCAACGGCGATACAAAACGAAATATTTTAGAAAAAAATCTAACCGATTCCTCTCCCGTACATAACAGGTGCCCCGTAAAAACCGGGGAGAGCGCCCCCTACTTGATTCTCATAATAACTCACAAAACGGTGAGGATCGAGTCTCTGATGCATCATTTTGTTTTGTCACAGGATTTTTTCATGATAGTCTTCCCAAAGGTAAAATTTATAGGTTTATTTTGATCCGTCTTTATCTCAATGTGGATGTTTTCGATGTGCTGCTTGACCACCGGTAGGTAGCAGGGTGGATTAAAATACTACGTGATGATGTCCCTGTACGTCCCTTCTATAGCGATTGTTCTCAAGAGCGGAGCGTAAGCGTCACCAACCAGCTGATGTCGTACCACATCACTATAACAATATATATGGTAAAATCCTCCCTTTATATCAGACGGATATGGAGCCATCCTTTCATTGAAAATAACCCATTCTCCCGGGTTAACCTCCATGATGTAAGCCAGAGGGGGGTAAAATCGTAAATAATATTGACCTCCTGCCTGAAATTCAAATCTCTTTTGAATGGAGCTAAACCTTAAATAAATATCAGAGTTAATTTGTCTAAGAAAGGCATTCAGCTCTATCTTTAGCTGTTCCAGGTTGTGATAATAACATGCCCTAAACCCCTGACGGGTGAACACCTCGCTCTTTGAAGGATCATCATCATCATCATCATCATCTTTTGGTTTATTCCTCCATTCAAAATAAGCATCCTCCCTAGAAATGTTAAGCCAGGTGTGGGGGTATGAAATCTCTGTCAGAGCTACCTCCCACGTGCCTTCTAAATCAATATGCTGCGCTAAATCGACATGATAGCTGGAGCTCGTGTTATTTTTAACTACATCGCGACTGGCGTTGGAGGGTAGGACAACATAGAACCCTTCTCCTGTGATTTGGTCCATGTTGTAATGATTCAGATTCGACGTACCTATTTGTTTTTATACATTTTTCAGGTCGCTTGCCTTGACCCAGCTGTTGAATTTCTCAGGCCAGTTTATCCAACGCACCAGCATTTGTTTTTTACCCCTGACAACACGCGCGTCCAGAATTTCTTCAACTTGAAACGCTTTGTCTTTACCAACCTTGACTTTTTGCAACTCTGCTTCGTAAAACAAGCCTTGGATAGGTTCTCCATGATAATCTTTCAGTTTGTACACAGGGGGTTGGCGAGGTATACGTTCGGTTACTGTGAACAATTCATCAGTATAACTCTGATATTTTTTATCAAACACTCCTCAGTTTGGATATTCTCACCAAATCTCCCTCCTTAAAATTCATCTTTAATTTGTTTTTGTCGCGTATGGGAATGCTCCGTACAGGTTTTCAAACACTCAAGAGACTTTTTCTGACGTCACCTGCATAGGCGTCATTTTTATACTTTTATGATAACTGTTATTGTAGCTGTCGAGCAATTCCTGTAAGACGTCCACGTACCTACGGCTGTTTGTAGCCGTAAATTACCTCCACATTCGTGTTTACAACATGCGGTTAAATCTTTCGACAGACGCTTTCAGTTCACTGGAAGTTGCAAAATGATTAATTCCTTGTTTCTTCATCAACACCTCAAAGCTTTTGTTAAAGAACTCTTTGCCTGCGTCTGTAACTTTTCAGGGATCCGGCTTTTTTTAAAATAGAGTCAAAGGCCTTAGAGACCTCGGCCCCTGTTTTTGTCTTCAAAGCTCTGGCATAAGCCCGTTTTGAAAATAAATCGATGACCGTGAGTAAATAACTGTACCCATCATTGTGTTCAGCTAAGGCCTGCATATCACAAAGGTCTGCCTGGAACTGATTTAGAGGTCGTGGTACAAACACTATTTCTGACAAAATGCATCCTGGCCGGTTCATGCAGAGTATACGAGTCCTGTTCCGATAAAAAAATCTTTGACCCATTCTACGTTGACTTTTTTCCCCCAATTCATCCTGCACGGCTCTGCGTAGTCGTTCCACTCCCCCAAAACTACCAGGATATGAGGGCTTATAATACACTTTTTTCATGACACATTTTTCAGTCATGTTTCTGGTTGCCCTCTCTAGGGTTTTTTGAAAACAAACAATGAGACACAAGCTTCTTTAAATCGTTTTTTATTGACTATAAACACACACAGCATTTCTCCAAGTACAGGAGGTTAACTTCAACACGTTGATTCCATACATATGGTACATATCGTGTAATGTTCTCAATTTATTCCAGGTATTCAGATACATGTTGTTTTGTACACAGTAACTCATAACGTCTACAAATAAAGTGTAAAGATTAAACAGATGAGACATTTTCATGCAAGAATCTTTAGTCATCTCTTTTATAATTTTACAAAATGTATCAGATACAGAGCATTTGTTTACCGTTAGCAATGTGTCACTTACTAACTGTTCCCAATTTTCAACTTTTCAAACAACATCCAAAATCTTTTCTAGTCTTGCGACTTCGTCTCTAAAGTAAAAAAACATTGTCATCCGCAACATGGGTATTTAATCACCTGATCTAAAACATTGATTAACTGATTAACGATTACACGTTCCTCTACATAATTTTGAAATTTTCTGCAAAAGTTTTTTTTTTTTTTATTACACAATTCCCTTCCAAAAGTCCACCACATTGTTCATCAGTTCAATCTTTTTCTCGTCTTGACCGATCAGTGCGTCGTACATCTTCTCCAATTCCTCTCCGATGCATCTTGTCTTTTTGAGGTTATGAAGAAAGGCCTTGGAAGCGCCGTGGATTCTGTATGCAGACACATGGATATGGCATGCCTGAAGCACCCGTTGAATGGCTTTGATGAAACGATCCGTCCAAAGCTGTTTCGTCAACTCGTTATAGTGCTGATGGAAGAAATAATCTGGCATCTCAAACAGACATTCGTGCTGTAGCTGGCTCGGGTGATCAATTTGACAGCTGTTGCAAATTTCAGATCTGTACACGGTCAGAACCTTGCTCAACAGGCGAACCACAGCAGCTCTCACCGTGTTCAGAAATAGGTCAGAGAGCACCCCGTCAGGTTTGTCTTCTTCCTGGGGAGACGGGGGTGGTGAGGCGCTTGGAGTTGAGGATACCAAAGAAGAAGAAGAAGAAGAGGGCCAGTCAGGGGAGGGAGATGGTGTTGGAGGAGGTAGAATCCAGTCAGGGGTCCCCGGCAGTGAGGGTGGGGGTGTCGTATCGAGGGTAGGGTTCCCAGCGTGCGGTGGTGCTGCTGCTGTAGGGGTCCTGATGCTATCCGGGCTCCAGGGTCGCAGGATACAAGGGAGAGACATGGCTTTTCTCAGAATCGGAGATAATTCTGTGCTTTCTGGTTGCGATAGAAGAGGAACAGGGGGGGGGGTTAATCAAAGGTGAAAGGTCACCATCAATCACTTGTCAATTAAAAAGTGACAGAAGGTATTGTTTCTCTCTCTCTCTCGTATGTATTGGTTAGTAATTAGTCATTTCTTTGTGGTAACTTCATTAGGCACAGTTTTGTTCAGTAAGATGCACAATGTATGCACATTATGAAATAATAAAGGCCTTAAAACTTTAACTTCAGACTGAAGCAACAGCCGATTATATAATTCTGGTATAGCTAGCTGTTTGGACCATAACCAGAAAGTGCAATTTGAATTTAAATGTGAAGTTCAGAGAATCAAAAGTAAAAAATCCTGCAGTGAATAAGGTCATGTTACAGGATGTCGTCACAGATGTTTCTCTTTGTGCATTCAGATGTTTGTAACCGTGACTGTCCTTTAATGGCCCCATCACACTTTCTTATTATGGGATGTAATGATGTTTGCAGCCACTGCTAACTGGGCTTAAACTTTTAGTTGTGTAGTCCCAAGGATGGTAACTGCATTTGGGTGACCATATTTTCACACCCCTAAACCGGGACCCTTAAGTGTACTGCACGTTCATGCATGCGCACATGTATGAGCTTATGGACGCACCATAGGCTTTTTCATCAGGATGGGGGACAATTATTTCAGCGTTTAGCACACCTACCGAGTGCACCTTTTAACGCCATGGACACCATGAACACAGCATTTTTGTTGCCAGGTACTCTACGAAGGAAGGAGTAAGCCTCCTGGAGCTCTTTAGAAAAGAGTGACTTTCTTCGGCATGACAGCTAACTGTTAGCATACTGACAGGCTCTGCCAGAAAGAGCTGCAAGTGTGACTCATAGGCTAGCAACAGCCTTGACAACGACATTGTTTATGTTTTTATATTGGGTTAGGTAATTATGAGTGGGACAGAATGTTACACCTGCCCCTGGGACGTCCTTGTCAGTTCCCTAACTGATGCCTCTCCTGGAGCAGCCTCTCTCTTACTATCTCTCCTCCTCTCTCCCGTCCCCTCCTCTGTGTGTGTGTGTGTGTGTGTGTGTGTGTGTGTGTGTGTGTGTGTGTGTGTGTGAGTGAGTGAGTGTCTGCAGGTGTGCTGAAGTCAGGGCGGAACCTCCCAGCTGCACTGCATCTCTGTAATCAAGACCTCCTCCCAAGACTCTGCCCAGCCATCTGCACACTGCCAGATCGTGGTCTCTGCCACAGTCAGTGTTTGCTACGTTCCAGCCGTTAAACTTTTATCTTTTTGCTGTGACCTTCCGTTTTCCCTCTGTTCTCCATCTCCTTGGAGTCCTGCCAGCCCTGACCTTGGTCTCTGTTCCCTCCACTGCTCGGACTCCTGCAACGTTACCTGCAGAACTACTCCACTTCACTCTCCAGCTCACTTGGCTTTTCTCTGGGAAAATCCCCCTGAACCCCTTAACGCTTCCATGGCTCTGTTTGGCTCCAAACCCCAGCTCTCCCCGCTCCCTGCATCAACATCCGCTGAGTTTATTTCCAAAAAATACTTTAAATCTGCTACCTGGCCTGCTGTCTGTGTCTACTCCTGGGTTCACTAGTTCTTAGACCCCTAACACAGAACTTGACAAACATCGATGTAAGCACTGAAAACAAGTATGACATAATATTAATTTAATTGTGGTGAAAACTGGGCTGACTGACTCAAGACACTTAGGCTGAAACCGGGACAATCGCAGACACACTGTGAAGTCTGCCATACATGATGGTTGAACATTTATGAGGTAATCTATGCTAAAAATGACAACATTCCTCCAAAGTGGACTATGATGTTACTGAGCTTGAAGACAACATTTTTTAAAATCAAACTTACAACCATTTTCTGGGCCATCCACTGCAGGGGATCATCTGTTAAACAGTTAAAGCTGCCTCTGACCCTCTGGCTGTACTCTGATAATGTGCTGTCACACTGCGTATTGCTCTAGTAAAAAGTCAGAGTGCAGGAGAAAAAAAGAAACAAAACAGACTTACTCATCCAGAGTAAGAAAAATGAAATGGCGGCCTGACCACATGATGAGGAAATTGTATCTGAATCAAAAGCAAACGTGCTTCGCTGACATTTCAGCAACTCTGAGAGTGAGAAAACTCAATGTCAAATGTCTTTCCATCAATTTCACTGGTGCAGAAATGGGATGGGGATGTTTTAAAAAGATGTGACAGTTTATTACTGTCCCTTGCAGACTGGCTGTGAGATACCTCAACAAGAGCAAGGAATCTGCAATGGCATGACTAATCATATTTAATTAGAATGCATCACAACCACAAATATATAGTTTGACTGTTTCAAAGAGGAATGTCCAGGGGGAGCAGAGGAGCTGCTGTACAGCATCTAAATGACATTCAAATGAAGTTTCTACTGACATTGAGACAGACGGCAGTTATTTCATTTCTATAAAAAAGGACTGATTATGACTTTTTGTTTGTTTTTAGTCTTTAAAGATGTGTAATAGACAGGGGTTCTGTTATAATGGAGTGTTTCTAGCTACTGAACCAAATAAACAGTGCAAGTAGAGCATGTTTTTATGCTTTATTCAACATCACAGAATAGCAATTTCCTAACATCTTATTTTGCTGCTTTTGCAAGACACTTACCATTAAATGTAAATTACTGAATTTATTAATCTCTATGAAAATAAAGAATACGAGAGCTATTTTTTAGTATTTCAAACCAAGTCAAGTCTTTGACTTTGAGAGTGAGAGATCTGTATGTGTCAAATAGTCAGAACAGTAAAAACAAAAAGGTGCAACTGTGCAAAAAGCCTCATGATGAGTTTTTGTCTGTTTGGAACATTGTAGTGTTTCTGTACATCACAGCCCGTGGTTCAACACATCTCTGCTCAGTCACATTCAAACCAGGATCAGTCCTGATCCTGAATGTGACTATGCTGCCTAATTGTTATCGCTTTAGCTTTTCAGCAAAAGCGATAATAGGGCAGCATGAGCGATCAGACTTGAAACTGCTTTACAAGTGAAAAAATTAACATTACATTACAGTCAAGCTTAACTAGCAGCTCTTGTCAGTTTAACTCAACAGTTGTTGACTCACTATGTTTAACATTATAACTTTTAAGGCAGTGGTCACTTATTTTTATGTTGAAACAACCTTATATTTTTTACAGTGTAATGTAGAGTAGAGCACTGTCCGTGATTATAGTGATGCTCAATGCGCCAAACTAAAACGATGACCCAAACACATTTCTTTAAATTTTAGCCTAAATGTCAGAAGAACACAGATTTATTGAAGGATGGTAAGTAATGTCCGACTGAGTGCGCACACACACACACACTATCAATGCAATATGTATGTATGTATGTATGTATGTATAATACTATGCAATATTCAACTTAACTAACATGGTTAAATTTCCCATTACTGCATGTTACTAACTCAACATCATCTCTCTCCCGTAGTTTTGTGCTTTCTCGTCTCTCTCCTCTCGTCTTCTGTCGATTTCAGCAGGTATTTATACCTCCGGCGCTGCAGAGACTTGATCTGTGGTTGTGGCCCAGCTGCTGCCCCCATGTTCTTGCTTGACAACTGTTACTACAGTTGTTGGCCTTGTTACTACCATTGTCATTATTACTCCTATGCCCGTTGTTGTTGTTGTTGTATTAAAACTGAATAGCATAAGGTCATGGAGAAGGGAGACCACATGGACATCATCCTCTGTTCTCAAAAGACTTAAGATGATACTACAATCAACTTACAGTTCAGCTTTTCTGATGTAAAGACAGACCCACACACAGAAATGAGTACATTTTCCACAAACTGACTACTCTTACCTGGTTTTGCAGATTTGCCACATACCTTGTTAAATGTAACAGAAGACTTGGTGAATTGTTTTGTGGTTCAGTATATTTGATATGTACATATGACAAGTCAGAAAACTGAACTTTATATCTCTCTTTTGATCCATGGTTGTTAATGTTAAGGGACAACTTATAATTTCAACTCACATTTGTGTATGCTAATATGTTTGCAAGAAGTATAAGACAACATTGAATATGGCCTTTTAATGAATAATCTACATTCTGACAAACAGCGGCCACTGGTCCACTCTTCTCTCCTTGCCCGCACCTCAGGGGAGGTCCCCCGACAAGGAACAAAGGATTACGGCTGCAACACGAGGGCCAGCCTTTGCCTTAAGATTTTTTTTTTTTTTTTTAAGATACCCCTCTCCTTGTGATCTGCCTGGAGCAGACATACAGCACAACTGAACTCTCTTGTAGCAGCAACACGAGGGCCTGCGTAAGATTCCCGCAACAATAGTTTGTGCCGATAGCTGCCACACAAAGTCTGTCAGCTAACTCTAACAACTGACTTCGAGGAGAACAACAGACTCTGACAACGGACTCCACAGCACGGGTTTCTTCAATCGGAACCAACATTCTTCCCTGCCTGACTAAACAGGACTGCCAGATAATCACAGCAACAGAACTTCTTCCTTTACAGACTGGTAATGTAACCACCAAACATTAACTGGACATAACATAGCATAGCAGAGTACACGGCAAAGCACAGGACTGTGTTAATTCTATGAATGTATCTGTATTGATTTGGTTCCTACAGTTTTATTGTTGTAATGTGTTTTCACTGTTAGGTTATTTTGGTAGCCACATGTTAAGTGATGTTAGTGATGTTCACACAGACACAGGGTCTTGGCGTCTAATTGAGACCTACGTTTATTTGTCAGAATGTGTAGCCACACCCAGCCAGTAAAAGGGATTGGCATCTAATTGGGGCTTGGCTTTTAATGAAAGTTCTACGGTAGGTAGCTAATATGTATAGCTGATATTCGCTAAATCTCTTTGGGCGAGGAGTGAAGAGATTTCTGAAGAATTTTGGTGCAGAGGCAGATTGCTAACATTAGCTAGCTAGCTTTGCTAGCCTCACTTACACTTAGCTCACCTTTCTTTATGCTTCTTTTCTAAGTGCTGATAAAAGGTTGACATGGTCTCATCTGTCTCAGTAAGCGTTTCATTGCAGAGTTTACATAGTACTGTGTGTTTTCTTTTGGACGCTGCTATGCAGATAAACTGTTAAAATGTATTACAATTGTGTGGACAGGATTTAGAGTGCATCATAGCACAGAGAGAGCACTGGTGAAAATTACAAATGACCTTTTAATTGCACCAGACAATGGACTAGTCTCTGTACTTGTCTTGTTAGATCTTAGGATGTGATGGTCAATGGTGTCAAATGCAGCACTATTACAAAGACTGGAACATTTAATTGGCATTGAAGGAACTGCACTAAGCTGGTTTGAATCCTATCACATCGATCTCAGTTTGTACATGTTAACGGTGAGTCCTCCATGCACGCCAAAGTTAGTCAGAGTTCCACAAGGTTCTGTGCTTGGGCCGATTCTATTCACCTTATACATGCTTCCTTGAGGCAATATTATTAGGAAACACTCCAGAAACTTTCATTGCTATGCAGATGATACCCAATTTTTATATATATATATATATATATATATATATATATATATATATATATATATATATATATATATATATATATATATATATATATATATATATATATTTTTTAATTTTTTTTTTATTTATTTATTTATTTTTTATATATAAAAAACAATCAAGCCAGAGGAAATTAACCAGTTAGCTAAACTTCAAGCATACCTTAAGGACATAAAAACCTGGATGACCTGCAATTTTCTGATGTTGAACTCTGACAAAACTGAAGTTATTGTACTTTTGTGTTTGGTGCCCCAAACACCTCTGAGACACATTATCTAAAGATATAGTTACTCTAGATGGCATTGCCCTGGCCTCCAGCACCACCGTAAGGAACCTCAGAGTGAGTCCTGATCCATCCCTTTAGTTATACTGCTATAGGCTTAGACTGCCAGGAGACTTCCCATGATACACCTCTCTCCTCCTCTCCCTCTCCATCTGTATGCATTTTAATCCCATTAATGCATGTTACTAACTCGACATCTCTCTCCAGTAGTTTTGTGCTTTCTTGTCTCTCTCCTCCTGTCGCTTTCAGCAGGTATTTCTGCTGGATCAGTGATTGCCCCCATGTTCCTGCTTGACAACTGCTTCTACAGTTGTTATTTATTAATTATTATTATTATTATTATTATTATTATTATTATTATTATTATTATTATATTATTATTATTATTACTACTATCATCATAATCATTATTTCTATCACTATTATTCCTATTAGTATTACTTTATTAATAGTAATATTACCACTACCATTACATTATTATTTTAAAATTCTAGGTGGAATTTGCATTGTGCTTGAGATGAGATAACTTATCAGAATCAGAAATACTTTATTGATCCTCGAGGGGAAACTCTTTCGTTGCAGCTGCTCACTATCACGTCAATGCACACAGGAATAGAAGTACTAAGCAAATCAAAATATAATACAGCTAAGAAATAAAGTACAGAGTGGATATAAGTATAAAAGCTAAAATAAGTGTAAGTACAAAAGTGGATTTACAGGTTGATAAGTATGTACGGTATAATACAATGTAATAATAAGTAATAAGTAATAGTGCAATAATGAGTACTGCCAAGTCAAGTTGAGTGTAGCAGATTAACCAGATTATTAGATGGTGGATATTGCACAGCAGTAATAAGTATGAATAAATATCATTAAATATTAACCTGAAAACTGAGTATATTGCACAGGAGTATTAGACAGAGAATAATGCACAATATTGCAGTGATGTTAGAGGGAGGAGTTAAAGAGTTTGATGGCCACAGGCAGGAATGACTTCCTGTGGCACTCTGTGGTGCATTTTGGGGGGGATGAGTCTTCCGCTGAAGGTACTCCTTTGTTTGACCAGCACGTCATGGAGTGGGTGGGAGACATTGTCCAAGATGGCATGTAGTTTGGCCAGCATCCTCCTCTCTGACACCACCGATAGTGAGTCCAGCTCCACCCCCACAATGTCACAGGCCTTACGGATCAGTTTGTTGAGCCTGTTAGCGCCTGCTGCCCCAGCATGCATGTCAAATCTGTTAAAGAACAGATTAACTTTGTTGGCCCTGTCCAAGCTGCCCTCACCTCCTCCCTATTACAATCGGTTAAGGCCCTCCTCTAGGCATTCAGGATGTCGTTGATGTCCTTTGTTACCCACGGTTTGTCTGTCCTTGTGGTCACAGGCTGCCTTTTAACCAGAGGCACATCGCAGGATTTGAGGTGAACCAGGTTGTGGTCTGACCTACACGAGGGGGAAGGAGCTGTACGTGTTCTTAACATTAGCATACAGCAGGTCCAGTGTCCTCTCCTCTCTAGTAGGACAACTCACATACTGGGTGAAATTAGTCAGTGTTGTTGAAACACTGACATGGTTGAAGTCACCCGAGATTAATATGAGTGCACTCGGGTGTTGAGTCTGGAGTTGTGCTATGGCGATGTGAATGGCGTTGCACGCCGACACCGGGTTAGCAGAGAGGGGGGGTGTAAACAGCCACAACAATAGCATGTGAGAATTCATGTGGCAGATAATATGGCTGGAGTCCCACAGCTAAGAGTTCAATGTCCAGGCTACAGATACTCCGCCTTTCTGCTTACTGCTCCCGGTGTGATCCCTGTCGGCTCGAACAGTCTGAAAGCCGTCAATAAAAACGTTATGATCCGGGATATCCTGGTGTAGCCATGTCTCTGAGAAGCACATCAAACTACACTCACAGAACTCAGTTTGACTCAGAGCTAACGCCATTAGCTCGTCCATTTTATTCGCCAGTGATCTCACGTTGCCCATTACGAGAGAAGGCAGACACGGCTTAAATCTCTTATTCTTAAGTCTCTTTTGTCTGGACTCCTCTCTTCCCTCGCTGCTTCGTTCCACCTCTGCATCCTCCTCCAAATCTCAGTGGGGACATAGGTTGTCCTGGGCGCCATGCTTCAGCGTCTCCAAATTGCCTTTTATTTATTTCAAAGATCCTCGAAAAACTTGTATCTAAGCAGCTTCTTGCTGCTGTGGAAAATAATAATACCTTTGAAAAGTTCCAATCTGGCTTTCGTCAACACCACAGCACTGAGACAGCCCTTCTCAAAGTCACTAATGACCTTTTAATGAATGCAGACGCAGGCATGTGTTCAATTCTTGTGCTGCTGGACTTAAGTGCTGCCTTTGACACAATTGATCATGGCATTCTTTTAGATAGACTGAGACACTGGGTGGGCATATCCAGCACTGCACTAGACTGGTTCTCATCTTATCTGTCCAATAGAAAATTCTGTGTCAGCATTAATAACTTCATGTCATCCTTTTCCCATATCAAGTACGGTGTGCCTCAAGGTTCAATTCTGGGACCAATACTGATCTCCTTATACATGCCTCCCTTGGGTGATGTCATCCACAGATATGGTATTTCTTTTCATCGTTATGCGGATGACACACAGTTGTACCTCCCTGTCAAGCCCACTGACCTTAGTATGCTGAGTTATTCTACGTGGTCTTTGCATTGTTCTCTCTCTCTCTCTAACACGGCAGCGGCGGATGGCCACCCACCATTCAGTCTGGTTCTGTCCAAGATTTCTGCCTCTTAAAGGAAGTTTTTCCCTTGCCACTGTTGCCAAATGCTTGCTCATGGTGGAATTTGTTGGGTCTCTGTAATTATTATAAAAAGTACAGTCTAGACCTGCTCTGTAGGAAAAGTGCAACGATATAACTTCTGTTATGAATTGGCACTATATAAATAAAATTGAATTGAGTTCTCTGCAGGACTGCCTGTCTGACATAAAAAACTGGATGTGGATACATTTTCTTCAGCTCAACTCAAATAAAACTACAATCCTTCTTATTGGGCCCCAAAACATATCTAAACAAATACTGCCATCTACTGGTAACCTGTCACAACATATCAAGCCTGTTGCAAGAAATCTCGGTGTCCTGTTTCAAAACAGTTTGTTTTGAGCAACATGTCACTAAGCTTGTCCAATCGTGTTTATATCACCTCAGAAACATTGCAAAAATCTATTTTAAAATCTTAGTGATGCAGAAACTTTTGTACATGCTTTTAACTCCTCACGCCTTGATTATTGTAACAGCCTGTTCACTTGTATTAATCAAAACACTGACACGACTGCAGACTGTACAGAACTCAGCTGCTAGCCTATTAACCAGGAACAAGAAGTATGACCACATCACACCTGTTTGCTATCAGGGCCCCGGGGTTCTGGAACAACTTGCCCGAAGAAATTAGGTTGTGTGAGTCAGTGTCTTCGTTTAAGTCTCTTCTCAAAACACTGAAAGCAGATCCTGATTTTACCTGAACTGGCTGTTTATTTTATTGCTTTTGTGTATTTTATGTATTTTCTTTCTTTACATTCACTGTGGTATTTTATTTCTCTTGTTGTGAAGCACTTTGTACTTTGTTTTAATTTCCCCAACCCTGCTCTGCTATGTCCACATCTTATATCTAATTCCTCGACAGTAGTGAGTGTAGCGGAGAAGGTCAATGCTGCCTCGCTAACTGCCAGCTAGTCAAGGATAGCTTCTCTCCAGAGGCCTTTGTGCTGATGCCCTGTTTGCATCATCAGCTTCCTGCGTGTCACCGCTCTCCGCTTTGTTCTCTGCCTACCTGGGAGAAGGGATTCCTCTCAGGTTAATTGCACAGAGGAAAGCACTTTGCTGCAGAAAATAATGTGTTAGTGATCATCAGTACATTACTAACACACCAGTTTCATAAGTACACTGGGTCCCTGCCAAGATTAGTTTTGCCTGCTAGAATAAAAATTGGAAATTAGTTCATAATCAGTATAATTTAGGTCTTTCCAGTAATCAAAAGACTAGAGAAAAAACCCTTCACCATCTCAAACTGATTGATTAAGGCCAATACTAGGTTTTGAAAACAAGCTAACTTAACTAATAAATTATATCAGACAGTAACCAAACATTGCCTACAAGACATTTTCTCAACACATCATTCCAATATTCAAATCAGTCATAATCAATAACCCTGCCTCATCCAATCTCAAAGTTAATGTTGATCCTGGGGAGGCGGAGGAGGAAACATTAGCTTCTCAATGAGCGCATTAAAAGCACCATGGTCAGATTTATGAGTGTAATTTACTGCAGGCATGCCTGTGTTATCAATTTAAAGACAATATACAGAACCAACAGGCATTTGCATAATGTAAGCTCACAGCTTTATGCTGACTGTGGTGATGAGAGAGTACAGGAGCTGCAAGTCCACATGCATGACTGACACAGCAAAAGCATGACAGGTAAGATTTCTGGATCGGTACTGATCACTGATAGGGCTGAGGAAATATAATCTGGATTTCCCATCATTCATGTCACTCTGAATTAAAGAGTCAGATCACCCAAATCACAAAAAAAAAAAAAACATATTCCCACTTACCTTAGTAGTATCTGCTATGTGTACTTTTAGTTTTATAAAATATCTGCAATTTGAATTCAGTTTGTGGTACTTAAAGCATTTATAAAAGGAAGTGACATTTGAAAAATGCAGCACAACGTTCCAGTTTCTATGGATTATCTACAGGCTCCCACCATGATGATTCAAAGGTTGATTCAAAACCATCACTACACTGCCACTACTGTACATTTGGTGGAGAAATAATAAATCCATAAATTTTATTTTAATTTTTATTCATTTGTTTATTTATATATATATTTTGCCTAAATATAGTCAAACTTGACTGTAAAAAGTATTAAAATGAGCTTTCAGAATCCATTATTTGCATGTAATTGTAGAGTGATTAAAACCCTGACATCGCCAGAAACCAGACCCTGACCAAAATGTAATATTTAAATCCTGTAAGAACTACAAACAACAGTCTGTCTCCATTGTGTTACGGACAGACAGGGGACACCGAGATGGAGATAGAATGTTCTTTATTGGATTACCACCAGATAGTACAGGTGTGCAGGTATGGAGATAGGGAAGTCTGTAGGAGGGAAGACTCGCTGGAGAGGGGGGGAATAAAAAAAAAAAATCACAGGAGACAGGCATAGACATAATGCCAAGGAGCATAGCGAGTTCTAGTCCCAAACAAGGTCGGACCCAAACTGAGGTGAGTGCAGGGCTTTTATGCAGGCTGTGATTGGGAGCTAATGGGGAGCAGGAGTGTGATAGGGAGCAGGTGTGGATGATTTGCAGACTGTGGAGCCTGGCGTATCCGTGACACATTGTATATAGGCCAATCTCAGAGACATATACCTCAAAACCTGGTCATATAAAACTACATGCATGGCCAGAGCACCGGTAGGTGGATTGAGATAAAGTATCTTGTGATGTTTTGGATTATCTGACCCTTTAAAAGTGTAAGTATGCACTTGGGAAAAGATGGCATGCAAACAAATAAGCAGCTAACATTTCTGTTTGCCATCTTTGTTGTGCTGCGCCATAGAGCTCTATTGTTGTTCAGAAACTATTAAAAACACATCGATGAGCCACACTGTTGTAGTGGGTGGCATGTTCCTTCATTACCATTAACACACACACTGTAGTTTATTTGGACTTTATTTTGTCCCACTGCCACAAATACAAAATAATTACAGAACACCAACAAATGCACTATTTCCTCCTGTTTGAGTAATGTGATAAAACTACAGTGACCATCTGTTTTAGGAAATTATTGAGCTGAACTTTTTTAAAATGAAACTATATATTTGTGAGCTGTTTTAAAGTTTTACATCTTCAGTAGGAACCAATGGGCTTGGAGCTGAGAGCCGCAGACAGGAAGTCAGACAGTGTTGAGAGACGAACTAACACATTGGCAGTTTTGGTCTTTTGTTTGGTTGCTTTATGAAAAATAGTGGATATCACCATCCATATTCTTTATAGATTATGAACTGTCTTCAAAAACACAAGATAAGATTTACTTGGACTCATGATACTGCACTACAAACCTATTTTTATATATTTATTTATTAATTACAATATTTTTCTTTTATCTTATTTATTTATGTAATTTTTATTGCTCATCTGTGCCTCTTATTGCGGGGCGGCTGTGGCTCAGGGTCATCTACTGATCACTAATTACCAGTCCCAAGCCCAGATAAATGGGGAGGGTTGCGTCAGGAAGGGCATTCGACACAAAATAGCCAAATCAAATATGCATTACCGAGACATTGTATGTGATGTTGTACAAATAAAGTTTACTGGATTGCTTCTTCTAAAAACGACTACAGTGGCTTTGACTCAGATGTTATTACCAATACGAAAATCCATCCATCAATTTTTTTATATGCGCTTAAATTTTTCAAGATAGTAGGTGGTGAAAGGCGGGTTCTCCCCTGGACAGGGCTAACTCACATGCACAGACAAATCCACCTTCACACATATTCACACTTTGGATAAACTTATCTGGTTAATTTGTGTTATCAAATAAATTCTTGTCTCAGACCAGTTCTGCTTATCTAAACACTCAGCCACATCAGTCTGCACCTTATATTGTGCAGAGTTCCGATGCCCTGAGGCATGCTCAGAAATATTTAACAGCTGCCCAGCATGAAAAAGCATAAATTCTGACTTTGATAAAGTGGGAAAGTTTTTTTTTTCCCTACATCATAACAGTAATAAACAGTGAATCTTCTAGGATGTATGTAATGAAAAGTTGAATAATACAGGATTGTGTTCTTGACTGGGTAGTCTGTTCAATTTTATGCCAAAACTAAAACAATACAGAGATACTTTTCTATTATGAGACAAGTCACAAAAATTGGGTCAGACTGAATCGAGATCGGTGAAGCAGCGTTTCTTGTCAGCTGGTATGCTGCTATGTGGAAAAACAATGCTGCATCACAAATCTTTCACCATGTCCTGAATATATAACTCTTGCAATACTTACTTAGCTGTCTTTGTTCCACCTTTGTTAATTTAGTCCAACTTGCTGGTTTGGCAACAGCAGGGTGTCGGAACTTCACCAACTTGACCGGATAGTGAGAACTGCCAGCAGGATCACTGGTGCTCCTCTACCTTTCTTGGGGGAGATTTACCATCAGTGTTGCATCAGCAGAGCCACAAAGATGATCAGAGACCCTCATCACCCATCTCATGGTCTGTTTTCCCTCTTGCCTTCAGGTAGGAGGTACAGGAGCTTGTGCTATGTGCAAGGTCCAGCAGGATGCTGAACAGCTTTTTCCCACAAGCTGTGAGACTCATCAACGGATTGTTCCCCCTCCCACTAATATGCCCACAACACACCGACACCCCCATAACAGCACTGTCACCTGAAACCAAATAATGGAACTGTCATGCACTACAGACACCTGACAACTTACTGGATTGCACAATTATACTTTACAAACGCCAGTATGATCACTTTGGGGAACAGCATTTCGTTTTTGTTGTGTATGCAAATACATGAAGGAATGACAATAAAGGAATTTTTGAATCTTGAAATCTTGAAGGATGATTTTAACACAGTTGTGGGATATGCTGTTGGCCTGGTCTGAGCAGTGCAGCTGTGCATCTTGTGACAAACCTTGCACAGATACAAGTCAGTAAAGTCAAGGTCTGACATTTTAGGGGAGCTAAACATAAGAAAAACACATTTTTGAGTGGAGGGGTACTTTAAGAATGTGGTCACGCTGTGTGCATTGTATTTATACCTGGCTGAGATTGGATCACAGTGGTCTGGCTGATCCGATCGCATCCCGATGATAATGAACTCTGTGCGTGGATTTATACCTGCATTAACATGTATTTTTTTCCTGATCCAGATAAGCTATCCAGATACAAATTGCATGTTAATACCAGGTGTAAATGGGGTCTAAATATTCAACAGTAACATCTCTTTCTAGAATCAGTACCTGGTTACTCTGCAAGTGGTTCCGATGAACACTTCTCACATTAACGTCACTGTAACATTGTCTCTGCAAAGACATGTTTCTGTTGGGTGAAGTTTGTTATTGTAATATTTCAGTGCAGTAAGCCCCACAAGATACCACTGGAGAGAAGTGGGCATTTTTTCCCCTTGTAATTTGGATGAACTGATCCTTTTCACATTCATATTGGATGAACAGTGTAGGACATACTCTCCCTCCAAATTTAGGACGATATAGTAGGACAATATTCCTAAACATACCGTTTGGCTGAGACATTAACACATATACACCCACAGTGACTGAAATAGGACAATAACACTTTAGATCAGCAAAGTGTTGACAATAGCATGATTATATTGTTGAATTTATAAAATGAAAGTGATGGTAATGTACATTATGCTTAGTTGTCATGCACAAACAGGCACCAGGAGTTTATCCACCCTTGTTTTTCCCCCTGGCCTGTATTGGTGACCGGCTTTTATTTGTTCGTGGCAGTCACACCCCACCCATTATCATTATTGACTACTTATTTGAGAAAATACTGTCTAAAATGTGAGAAATGACTGCTGAAATATGAGTGTAAGCCAAAACGGTGAAACTGAAAACCAGGGTCAATGAAAAAAGAGTGACATGAAGAAAAAATTTGAACATTGTCAGTGAAAAACAGAATGCAACAAATATCAAAATAAAATGATTTGTTGGGTCTCTGTAAAAAATATTATGAAGAGTACAGTCTAGACCTGCTCTATAGGAAAAGAGCAATGAGATAACTTGTTTCAATGCCAATGTTTCCTTTTTCAGTTACAGTTTTGTTTTCAATGCCAAAAGTCACTGTCCTGGCTCCACAGGGTTAACCCTCTCTCTCAATGGCACTGGTTATAGCCTACCTAATTAAGCTAATCTGAGTTTTAATATTGACATTTTGATAACCCGATGCAGTGGTTTACTTAATGTTATTAAGCACTTCTGTGGGCCAAGTAATCAGCCTGTTCCAAACGGGCACACGTTCACTCTTCATGAAGTCGGGCTTCATGAAGAGTTGTCAGTTGTCTGACATCACACAACAATGGCAGCACCCATGGAAGCGCACATTAGGCTACATTTCAATCAATAGGGGAGGGGGGTAGGATGTATTTGTAGACTACAATATTGTTTTAGGCTAGTGAATGGAATATTAAGATACATTTCTGAGTATAAAAGTTCCGTAAAATAATATGTATAATGGCGTTTGTTCATGTGTCATTGTTTTCTCCTCTGTTTATATATGCAAGGATTCTGCACTTCTGAGAGTTCAGTTGTGTGTACACTTGCCAAAGAAACATCAGTTTGTCATGGTCAGGGAAATTCTGACCTCCGATTTTGACTTGAATGCAGCATAACTAACTATAAAGGAAGGAATCTCTGTCTGTATGTATGTATGTAACCAGCCTCCAGCATGTTCCAGCAGGTCCATGTCTCTGCACTCTAGCCTTCATCCCCTAGTACTCTGCTCCAGCTAGCTCACCGCAGGGTTTGTGAGCGTGCCTGGCCGGCAGGCTAGTCAGCATTGACCACAAACCACATGTAATGCAGGTTTTGCTTTTCCTAACATTTTAGACACAAAAAGCAAAAGACACTGGTGATGGACTCTCAGTTTACTGAGTTCTTGGGCCGAATGTGCACGCGCTTCAAACGTCAACGCTCCAAACGGGCATCACACTAGTTTAGTAAATCCCAACTGTGCTTTGTGCTCTACTCGTTGCGCTTGAGAGGAAAGTCAAACACTGTGGAGGCCTGTGCTGCAGAATAAATCCTGCAGTTGAGCTGAACACAACCTAAAGTTTTCTGCCTTGTTTTTACTACATGTGGGTAATATTCTTCCAAATGAGATGTGTATATACCTCAGTGTGAGAATTAAGTGTGTTGTGAATCCCTGGTGATGACGTGTAAAGTACAGAGTCAAATAGTTTGCAGTACCGTTATGATAAAATGATGTTTAGTGGTTGTCAGTGAATAGAGTAACATACAGAGCTACTGCAATAATAAGACAAGCTAAAGGGGTTGTTGTCATGTCTTGTAGTGCTTGTTAAAAGCTGAGTGGGTGCGTTTTGTACCAGCTGAAGCCGTGAGATGTTTTTTTGTCTGAATAGAATTAATTATAATAGTCTAAGAAATAAACGCATGAATGATATTCTCGAGATCAGGTCGAGAGAGAAAAGACCTGATCTTTGAGATGCTCCTTAATTGATAAAAACATTTGTAATTTGCTTTTCAAATGAAAGTTCACTGTCAAATATCACACCCAGGTTTCTGGCTGCAGGTTTGACATTTGAAGATGTTTCTGTACAATCGTGATGGACTTTGGGGGACTGAAGAGAATTATTTAAGATTTATTTTTATTCAGCTGGAGAAGGTTTTGGGGCATTCAGCACTTAATTTGTGACAGACAGGATAGAAGATGATTAAAACTGCCTTCATCACTTGGTTTTAATAGGACATAGATTTGTGTGTCATCTGCATAACAATGGTACTGGATTTTGTGCTTAGTTATGATCTGTCCCAGTAGCAGCATGTTTATATAGAACAACAAGAGGCCAAGGATGGACCCTTGGGGAACACCACAGGTCAGAGGGGCCACAGAAGAGGAGGCATTACCAATGACCACTGAGAAAGTCCTGTTTGATAAATAGGATTTGAACCATTTTAGAGCAGTGTCCCTGATGCCAACCCACTGTTCAATCTGAAGGACTCGATGAACACTTTAATTTGACCATTGTGTCCTTCAAAGTGCACATTGAAATGGGCTGAAAGTCATTTAGAAAGGCAGAGGGTTTGAACAAAGAAGGGTAACCGATAGCATGACCAATCTGGAGTTGTATTTCATTGATTTTGGTTGTTAAGAAGAATAAACATTGCTCACAGATCGTTGGGGTGGCTTCAGTTAGTTGGATAGGAGGAGGGTTAATTGCGGATTCAGTGGTTTTGAAAAGAAGTCTGGGGTTATTACAGTTTGTTGTAATGATGTTAGAGAAATAGGAAGACCTGGCTTCTTTGACTGATTTCTGATAAATAGACATTAGTTCTTTTAAACTTTGATATGAAACCCTGAGACGGTCCTTTTCCCATTTACGCTCTGCTTGTCTGCATTTCCTCTTTATTTCTCTAATGTTGTTATTAATCCATAGCGTGCTGAGAGTTGCTTTGACCTTCCGGATTTTTACAGGAGTCAAGTATAGCTTCAGTAGCATTGAAGTTGTTTAGTAATTCTTCTGTAGAAATATTAGGTTTTTGTTTATTGCTATATATAGATGTAGTGGTAAAGGCCTTATGGAATCTGTCAGCAGAGTTAGTATTGAGAGCACGAGAAAAAACATAGGTTGTCACTATGGGAGCAGCAGTTGGGAGGAGGGACTTAAAAAATATTGCTTTGTGGTCAGACACACCAAAGCTGGCCTCACAGAGATCAACACTATAAAGACTAAAACCAGAGGATAGAACAATGTCCAGGGTGTGCCCCTTTAGGTGAATGGGACCCTCAATTGACTGAATAAGATTAAAGGAATGCACATCTATAAAATCAATAGTAAAAGAGGAACCAGAGGGACAGCTTACATGTATGTTAAAATCACCTAAAATCAAGACTGTCAAAATGAAGCATAATAAAAGCTAAAAGATCAGAGAATTCCTGAATAAAACCAGAGTTCGATTTTGGGGGTCTGTAGATTAAAACATTAATCATAAAACCAAGTGATTCAAATGAGGAGAAGTTTCCAAGTGAGTACATGGAACATTTAAAATTATCTCTGTGAATCACAGCCAGTCCACCTCCCCAACCTGAAAGCCTAGGCTGCTGAAAATAATTAAAATCTGGACGGCAATCATTCAGCGCAACAGAGTCACTAGGACTTAACCACGTCTCAATAAGCAGAAGGAAATCTAACTGCTTGGATACAATGAAATCATTGCAGGAAAATGATTTATCTGTCTGTGATCTAATATTCAATAGCCCAAACACTACAGGGATGTGAGAGGACCGGCCAAGGAGGCATGAGGTGAGGCAGCAAGGTTGACAGGGATTGAAGAAGTGGTTTTAACTGTGATTGGATTGTGTCTGTGTAGTTTGTGTGTAGATTTTGGTAATGCACACTGCCTTTCAGTGTTCTTAATATGAATTAATGAATTTGAGGAGGAAAGAGATATACAACCAGCACCAGCAGGACCCACACTGGCAGGAATAGGGCTATTAAAAACAGAGCCAGGATGCTGGGCAGGGTCTTGCTGGGGAAACCATCAATTTAGGCTAAAAGCAAGTTAAAGTTAATTAGATTCCATGTCAATGATTGAGTTCCTTTCCTGTTTAGTTGCAGCCCATCATATTTAAACAGGTCCCCATTTGTCCAAAAAGAATCAAAATGACTAATAAAACCAAGACCAGTGGCAGTAGTAAAATTTTGCATCCACAGATGATGGCTAAAACCTTCAGATCTGGTAATAGTTGGGGTGGGACCGGACAGGACACACCTCCTACCCAGGCTTTCAACTGTGGAGGCCAGAGACTCAACTTCATAATGCAGTTTAATGGACTACCTGGCCAAGACATCATTGTTCGCCAGTGTTCACAATCACAGAGGACAGAGGGATGGGTGTCAAGGAGAGCTGGAACTAGATCAATAAAATCAGCTGTCTTGCCTCCTGAAAGACAATATGTAATAGCACTGGGAAGTTTTACGAATCTGATGACAGATTCTCCAACTATTAAAATCTCAGGTCGCTCAATTTCAGGGTTTCCTTTGTAAATGGAAAATATTGATCTAAGCTTATGGCCAATTGTTGATGAGCTGTGCAGGCGGCTGACTACCACAGTACAACAAAAAAACAATGCCCATTGTGCCTGGTGAGAGTTTACCCTCTCAGCTGACTGGATGTATTCAAGATTATTGTGGTCCGTCCATACTATGAATTTTTGCTCTGCTCCTTCTAACCAGTGGTGCCACTCCTCCAACGGCTTCTTAACCGCCAATAACTCCCTGTTGCCCACATCAGAATTTCGTTCAGTCATCAGGAGAAGAAGGCACAAGGATGAAGTCTCTGGTCGGTGTTGGAGTACTGGGAGAGTACAGCCCCGACTCCCACGTCCGATGCATCTACTTCAACCGTGAATTGGCGTGTAGGATCAGGTTGGATCAGGATAGGAGCGGAGGTGAACAGGGCCTTAAGCTTGGCCAAGGTGGCATCTGCTTGGAGGGGTTCAAAGGCTGAGTTGATTAGAGGCAGGGGGTACTTGTTCTTCACAGTGATCTGGTTGAGGCCTCTATAGTCGATGCAGGGTCGCAGTGTCTTGTCTTTCTTTGCCACAAAGTGCAGGCAGGCCTCATTCGGGCCTCCTCCTCACCTGTGGGGGCAGGTTTTTTCTGAGTCTCTTATATAGGTCTCCGTGGCCTCCCGTTCGGGTCGAGACAAGTTGTAGAGGCGGCTCAATGGCAGAGAAGCTCCGGGAAGGAGATCGATGGCACAGTCATAGGGGCGATTTGGCAGTAGAGACAGGGCCAGGTCTTTGCTAAAAACCTCTCGTAGATTGTGATATTCTTTCGGGATCGAGGCTAGGTCCGGAGATGTCAGTTTGGGTGATGGTGTCTTAAACGCCGAGGGAGATCGGGCAGACTGGAGGCAGGTGGAGAGGCACTCCAGCTCCGGATTCTCCCCATCTTCCACTCGATGTGAGGGTTATGTTGACGCAGCCAGGGGTAACCCAGAACTAGTTGTGTCCGAGGTGCAGAGATGAGCTGGAAGTGGAGGTCTTTGCAGTGATTGTCGGACAGAACCATGGATACCAGGATGGTGCAATGGGTTATCTGGGCTAGGGGTCTGCCATCCAGCGCCTCCACCTCCCGTGGCCACTGCAAGGCCTCCGTGGGGATGCCTGCCTGTCGGGCTAGCTCCACGTCCAGAAAGTTGTCTTCAGCCCCCGAGTCGACCAAGGCTAGCAGAGGACGGGATCCGCGTAGGTGATGGAGAGTAGCTGGGATTTGTAGTTGAGGCGGTTCCGGCTGTCGGGGGTTGTTGTGGCTCACCAGAACCCCCACTGCAACTGGTGAGCCTAATCTTTTGGCCTCACGGGGCATTTAGCCAGGAAGTGGCCCCAGCGGCCACAATAGAAACATTCCCCCGAGGTGGGCTCGGCCAAGTTGCATGGGCTCAGAGTCTGGGCTGACGGCGAGGTCCAGGCTACAGTCGGGTTCCCCCATCTTGACCCCGGAGGAGACGTAGCGCTGCGTGAAGACCGGGCAGGAGACGGGTTATGGCATTCTTGGCGTCATTTGTGAAGGCGATTGTCCATCCTGATGCAAAGTGTAATACGTCCAAGCCCGCAGGTTCATCGTGGGTGGCTAACTCGTCCTTGATTTGCTCACTCAGGCCCCTCCTGAAAGAACTGACCAGTGCCTGCTCGTTCCACATTGAGTCGGCGGCTAGCGTGCGGAACTCGATGATTCCTTCATGTATTTGCATACATAACAAAAACGAAATGCTGTTCCCCAAAGTGCCAGTTGTTTGTAAAAAACATACCAATCATAAAAACAGTAACAATAGATAGGCAAAATAAATACATTAGAAAGTATGGCTAAGAAATGTCAGTTAGAAAGAATTCATCATACTGGCGTATGTAAAGTATAATTGTGCAATCCAGTAAGTTGTCAGGTGTCTGTAGTGCATGACAGTTCCATTATTTGGTTTCAGGTGACAGTGCTGTTATGGGGGTGTCGGTGTGTTGTGGGCATATTAGTGGGAGGGGGAACAATCCGTTGATGAGTCTCACAGCTTGTGGGAAAAAGCTGTTCAGCATCCTGCTGGACCTTGCACATAGCACAAGCTCCTGTACCTCCTACCTGAAGGCAAGAGGGAAAACAGACCATGAGATGGGTGATGAGGGTCTCTGATCATCTTTGTGGCTCTGCTGATGCAACACTGATGGTAAATCTCCCCCAAGAAAGGTAGAGGAGCATCAATGATCCTGCTGGTAGTTCTCACTATCCGGTCAACTTGGTGACGTTCCGACGCCCTGCTGTTGCCAAACCAGCAAGTTGGACTAAATTAACTAAGGTGGAACAAAGAAAGCTAAGTAAATATTACAGGAGTTATATATTCAGGACATGGTGAAAGATTTGTGATGCATCGTTGTTTTTCCACATAGCAGCATACCAGCTGACAAGAAACGCTGCTTCACCGATCTCGGTTCAGTCTGATCCAGTTTTTCTATATTGATTTAGTTTTGGCATAAAATTGAACAGACTACCCAGTCAAGAACACAATCCTGTATTATTCAACTTTTCATTACATACATCCTAGAAGATTCACTGTTTATTACTGTTATGATGTAAGAAAAAAAAACACTTTCCCACTTTATCAGTGCAGACTGATGTGGCTGAGTGTTTAGATAAGCAGAACTGGTCTGAGACAAGAATTTATTTGGATAAACTTAGCCCTGTCCAGGATAGAACCCGCCTTTCACCACCTACTCTCTTGAAAAATTTAAGCGCATGAAAAAAATTGATGGATGGATTTTTCTATTAGTAATAACATCTGAGTCAAAGCAATTGTAGTCGTTTTTAGAAGAAGCAATCCAGTAAACTTTATTTGTACAACAACACATACAATGTCTCGGTAACGAGTAATCCGCCACACTACAATTCCCTTAGCTGAAGTCACTTAAAGTCACTTAAATGCTTTTTTGTCTTCCTAGCTCTGAGTTCCCACCTTGTCCACTGATGACCTACAGGACACTACCATTTCTCTCGGCTCTGTCTGGCAGGCTGCCTCAGTGAAGGAGCTTAAGGAATACAGAGGTCAGTGGTAGCACAAGCTGAGCTGGCATGGGGTAGCTGCTCATTTATCATGAAGCAGCCACAAACTGTCAGCTATGATAAAGTGGGAAGAAGCTGCTGGCGCTCTTTCAATAAAAGACTAATTTTACTGCTTAACAAATGGAGGGTCGCCTGCCACAGCCTTGCCGCATGCTTCAAAATATCATATCTGTCATACCATTGAGATGTGCTTCATCTGTTATAGGTAATAGATTCTTGGTGGAAAGTCGTGGTGACCTATCCTAAACAGTGTCCAGAGAAGCATTTACAATATCCTTCCTAAAATTCTAAGAAATTGTCAAGATATTTATTTTCATGGAAAATGTACAGCAAAATAACCATTCCTCAAAAACCAATCTGTTTCTGTGATTTTATGGCACTTGCTTCTCTAATTGTATCTTCTGTCAGAGATGTGGCCAGAAAATCCATATTGATAAATGTCTTGATTGTTGCCCTTAAAGTCAGCAGGCCTGAGGTCAATACTGCAGTCAGGATAGATGGGGATCACAGACACGGTGTGCATATCCAAACAGCCTTGATGATGGGCAGGAGTGTTATTTCAACACTGCCTTTCCCTCTAAAAGAAATTATTGATCACATAGTAAATGAAGTAAGCACAAATGAAACTCAATTGATTTTGTTGTTAACTGACAATTCCACACCTCTGTCATGACCTGTTATTGTACCGATGACAGATGGCAATGTTGGTTAGACATTTCATCATTCTGTTTTTTTCCTTTTGTTTTTCAGGATATCTCAACAACTGCTGGCCAGATTTCCATGAAATTTGTCAATATTCATAGTCCCCAAGGTATGAATCCTGGGATGTTTTTGGTGTCTTTCTGATCTTTGCTTTAGTGCCACACTTTCCCCTCCTACATGATGAAAAATCTAATAGGCAGGTTTGAATGAAATTTTGTCAGCATCCATGCTCCTCAGAGGATGAACCTTTTTCATTTTGGACACTAAAAAGGCTAAGAGCCTTATCTTTTCTTTAGTGCCACCATCAGGTTAAATATATCTAAAGATAAAGAAAAAAGATATTACAAAGATAAAATTCAAATTGCCATCAAATTTGCTGAATTTGCTCCCAAGAGAGTAAAGCTTTTACAGACTTTACATTTTGAGGATGTCAGTATGCTTCAAGTGCTTTTTGGATTGTAAAACAATGTCTGAAACCCCCTTCCATACACATCACTGATGTTAAAGTTGGGGGGGCTGCATCTGACAATTTTTCCAAAACCGACAATCCAACAATCACACCAGTCCCATGCAGTGATTTGCATGTGCAATTCTAGCAGTACTTAAATGTGACATTATACAGATTTGCACTGTAATTAGATGTCCTTTGTCTTCTTCTTTGCATACAGACTTTCTTCTATCAAATGAAAAGTGTACTACGTATGTCATTTCAGGCTAGATAGAAAGTTAGCTTGTGATCACCAGGTGACTAGTTTTAAATTGGAGTTGCAAATATTATGCTGCATTCATGCAATGTCATCAGAATGAGAAGAACAGCAAAAACTTCCAGTTATTCAGCCGTAGGAGCCTAACATGTATGTTTTTTCTGACTCGGTTACAGTTTGAATTAAATGATGTGAAAGTGGCATCAACATCAATCATTGTTAATGTGGAATGGTGAAGTCTTTTTTTCTTCAATACTGCTGAAAATGGACCATAAAACTGTTCTGTTAATGATTGCTCCTCTTTCTTCACCTTTAAACTTTTAGCAATCTCTCTCCGTCACCAACACAATGTATATCAATTTAGTTGGAACCAAACTCTCAGACAGAATACAAAACCTTTTTTTTCTTGGTGTTGATGGGAGTGTTCCAGAGGCAATCATTTGACACAGGAGAATGTTTCTATTTTTTAAACTTGGAAAGCATTTCTCTTGTTTTATAGTTTAAGGAATCAGGGTGGTCCAAAGAGACTGCTTTGTCTCAGGATTATTTCAATTACACAGACACACAGATCAGTGTAATTAGTCCTCTGATTTCCTCTACTTTTCTATGTTTGATGGAAAACAGATATTATAAGATGAAATACTGAGTTCAAAGGTTTTTAGTCTATTATATTCATTGAAAATAAATGAAACCTCTAAGTTTGTCAAACTAGGACTTGTCACTGCAACTTGTGTGCTTGTATCATAATTATCTACAGAAAAAGAAAGAAACAAGAAACAGAGAACTGAACCAACAAAGAAGATGGTGCCGCCTACATACATCCAGCTTGAGCAGTAGAAACACTTAGAAAATGCCCTTCTTAATACTTGTCATAAGGTTGATTGACAGGTGATTTCTGAGAGGCAAAAAGCCTCTGTTTGCTACTTAATTTAATTGTGTGGTAAGTTCTCGGATCCTTTACTTAACCCTTTAATGGTCCCACCCAGAACAAAACAATGGAAAAATGAATTTGCATTAGTTCCTTTAGGCACTAACAACAAATTATTTCTTTCAACTGACCACAAAGGTTTTTGATGTTGTTGCTGTCTTTTATGAGCCTCTACCAAATAGTAGAGATGACAGTTTATATTAAAAAAAATAGCAATACTACCTTAAACTGCATGTTGAGGAAAAAAATATTACAAAGTCATCGGGCTTTTAGGGGGTATTAATTTACATAATTCTGTTCAGTCATTTATTTATTTTTGGCCCGACATACTTCAATCAAGGGCTGGAGATGCTTAATCAGGTTGATTTAAGTACAAGTCATATTTCAACAAGATATCACACCTCACAATGTGTTGAGAAGACCATTAAGTAAAAGTTCTGCATTCAGAATCCTACTTAAGTTAAAGTACAGAAGAATGATCACAAAATGTATTAGTATCAAAAGTAAAAGTATGTTACAAGGTGCCGCAACAATACACTGCTTTTTAATATTATAATGGGTAAGAGGTCAAAAATGTTGGGGTTGGGGTTTAACAATGCATAGAATGTTTAAAAATTAATCTGCAAAGTATTTAGTAACTATAGCTTTAAATGTAGTGCAGTAAAAATTACAATATTTCCCTCTGAAATGTAGTGGAATAGAATATAAAGTAGCAAAAAATGAAAATACCATGGAACTACTAATGGAAAGTACGGTACTTGAGTAAATGTATTTAGTTACTTTCTACCACTGGGTTTCCCTCCTTCTTCTTCCATAAATATGAAGTAAATAGCATGAAAACAGAAATTTTGATGTTAAAACATGTGTTGGCGTTTTTGTGTACCCGGCAGAAGCGTCGCTAGAAGCTTCATCTTAAACCATCATAAATTGACATTTTATTGAGTTTTTAAGCCAAGTTTTCTATGCTACACTGTTTTCCTGGCCATTGTTTTACCTATATGTTTTAACTTGGTAAAAGTTTTCAGTCATCGGACACATTCTGTTGTGGATTTTAAGTGATCTTAAGCTGGCTGCAACTCGTCGTGGTTTACGTAGTGGAGTACCTCCACTGCTGCTAGCTTATCTAGGTTTGTTTTTAGTCTGGCGGCTAGGCTAACCGGTCGCTTTTACCAAGGATTTTATGCTTGTAGCACTTTTCTGGACTTTACTGTGGACTTTAAGCTTTAAGCACTCTCACAGACTAAATGATAGCCTGATGACTGAGTGTGCCTTTTTAAATGTGGATCACCCGCTCAGGAATTCTTTGAGCAATTTTTCTGCTGTTACACTGCCTGAACTTGCAGACATCATGTCTCTTATGAGAGTGTCCTCCAGCCCTCTGGACAAAATCCCAACTAGGTTTTTATTGGAAGTTATGGATTGTATTGCGCCCCTTTTATAAATAATTTTTAACAGCTCGCTGTCTACTGGCTGCGTCCCTGATTACTTTAGAACTGCTTGTGTCCAGCCAGTCCTAAAAAAAACCTGGGCTTGATCCCACCCTTCTGGATAACTATCGCCCATTCTCTAAATTACCTTTTATTTCGAAGGTTTCTCGAAAAACTTGTATCTAAGCAGCTTCTTGCTGCTGTGGAAAACAATAATACCTTTGAAAAGTTCCAATCTGGCTTTCATCAACACCACAGCACTGAGACACTGAGCCCTTCTCAAAGTCACTAATGACCTTTTAATGAATGCAGACGCAGGCATGTGTTCAATTCTTGTGCTGCTGGACTTAAGTGCTGCCTTTGACACAACTGATCATGGCATTCTTTTAGATAGGCTGAGGCACTGGGTGGGCATATCTGGCACTGCACTAGACTGGTTCTCATCTTATCTCTCTAATAGGAAATTCTGTGTCAGCATTAATAACTTCATGTCATCCTTTTCCCATATCAAGTACGGTGTGCCTCAACGTTCAATTCTGGGACCAATACTGATCTCCTTTTACATGCTTCCTTTGGGCGATGTAATCCGCAGACATGGTATTTCTTTTTACTGTTATGTGGATGACACACAGTTGTACCTCCCTGTCAAGCCCACTGACCTTAGTACGCTGAGTTCTCTGCAGGACTGCCTGTCTGACATAAAAAATTGGATGTCAATACATTTTCTTCAGCTCAACTCAAATAAAACTACAATCCTTGTTATTGTGCCCCAACACATCACTAAACAAATACTGCCATCTACTGGCTACCCGTCACAACATATCAAGCCTGTTGCAAGAAATCTCGGTGTCCTGTTTGATAACAATTTATGTTTTGAGCAACATATCACTAAGCTTGTCCAATCATGGTTTTATCACCTCAGAAACATTGCAAAAATCCGATCTATTTTAAGTCTTAGTGATGCAGAAACTGTTGTACGTGCTTTTATCTCCTCACGCCTTGATTATTGTAACAGCCTGTTCACTTGTCTTAATCAAAACACTTTGACACGACTGCAGACTGTACAGAACTCAGCTGCTTTTAACCAGGACCAAGAAGTACGACCACATCACACCTGTTTTAGCCTCTTTACATTGGCTCCCTGTTTGTTTTAGGATTGATTTTAAGATCTTGTTGATTACTTTTAAGGCTCTTCATGGCCTGGCTCCAGACTATATTTTAGACCTTGTAATCCCTTATGAACCTTCACATAGTTTGAGATCTTCGGGCGAGGGTCTCCTCCTGAGTCCAGGATGAAAACTAAGGGGGTCAGAGCTTTTGCTATCAGGGCCCCAAGGCTCTGGAACAACTTGCCCGAAAAAATTAGGTTGTCTGAGTCAGTGTCTTCGTTTAAGTCTCTTCTCTAAACACTGAAAGCAGATCCTGATTTTACCTGAACTGGCTGTTTATTTTATTGCTTTTGTGTATTTGATGTGTTTTATTTCTTTATATTTCGTCATTCACTGTGATATTTTATTTCTCTTGTTGTGAAGCACTTTGTACTTTGTATTGATAAGTGCTCTATAAATAAAGTTTTATTATTATTATTATTATTAAAACATTGAAGCTTAGCTTCAGATTGGGGCTCGGCTAGTGTCGAATTTTTAGGTTGTTTAGTGCTCCAGGAGGCAGCCTCTTCTGTGATCTAAGAGGTGTTTCTAGCCTATCACACATACAATGTGTTTTTTACATTATGCATATTAAATCTGCAATACTTGAACAACACTTGTTTCCAAGAAAAGCACATTATTCATTAGAACTATTGGTACTTGAAGAATTATTGGTACTTGTCATAGTTGTGACTCAGTGGATTCAGCTGTCACTTTGACACACAACTGAATGTAAAAAAGCATGTAATGAAATTAAATAAAGGGTATTTCTAATTACAAAGCCATTTCACCCCTAGTTCCGAGAGGCAGTTTTGGCCCTATTAGCAGTGCTGTGAAGTATGAACATGTCTTCATGGCCAACACTGAATTAATGAAGACATGGTCTAGTCTGCTGTGACAGTAGGTCAACTTAGCCATCATGATGAAGAAACGAGCAGACTGCATCTATATAGCGATCTTACCCTAAGTGCTTCACAATGTACCTCTCATTCACAACGTACGCAAACATGCAATCCTACACAGAACCATTAGGGTTCAGTGTCTTGCTTAAGGACACCTCGACATATGGACAGCGGCCGACGATCGAACCACCAACCAGAAACAATGAATGAAAACCCATTACAGACAACACGTGAAATGACTGTAAACATTAAATTAATACCCCACCTAAAATCTATTTTTGTAGTGTCAAATACTTATCCTGATGGCTGGAAAGGCGGCTCTGAAAGCTTGTATATTGCTCCTTTGTGGAGGATGGCAACAGTAGTCAACTTTGATTCACATCAGGCACAGTGGATTATAATGGAAAAACTCAAACAGCACGGAAATGAGAAACGTATTAAACTATTCCCACAGCGTAATGCACTTCCCCACCATAGATCCATGTGTTATTTCATATATATTATTTCATTCTGAGAAATGTGTTGTGCGGTCCAGGTTTTCACTGGACTGACTGGATTCACACCATTTATTTTAACAGCTACTAATTACAAAACACATAGCAAAAAGCAACAGAATGTGGGCAAGTGAACCCTGGTTTTTAAATGTATTAGTTGGAGCTATTTAGCAGAGTTTCAGGAGCAGGACCGCACCTCAATCACGCCACTTACGGCATTCCCATAAATACCCACCTAAACCATTTCCTCCTCTTTCGCACTTGTATTCTGTGCCCCTCGCCCCCCCTTCCTACTCTCTGTAGGGTCCCGGGCGGGTCCATCGTGCCTGGGGGCTCAGCGAAGCTTCCCCACAACGCAGCGACAGACAGAAAAAGTACAAGAGTTCAAGCTTCGCTCATAATCTTTCATTTTTGTTAATAAATCATTGAAGCGCATCTGTTGATGGTGTGGTCCTTGCCAGTGAATTGTGAGGTACGAACTTGAACTACTGACAAAAAGGGTTGTAGATACTAGAGCATCCTGGTGGCTTGTATAATGTATGTCAGATAAATGTGGTGCAGTGGAAAGTACAATATTTCCCTTTGAGATGTAGTGGAGGAGAAGTAGAAAGTGGCATAAAAATAGAAAAATCAAGTAAAGTACAAGTACCTCAAATTTGTACTTAAGTACAGTATTTTAATAAATGTACTTAGTTACATTCCACCACTGCGCCTTTCTCTCTTTCCACTCATTTCCTGTCACTTCTTTCCACTTTAGCCTATCCTATTCAATAAAGGCACAAGCGCCTTTGCTTACAAAAGGGAAGCGGTTACAATTAAAATTATGCATGAAGTTGTAACTGTAATACAGATAATAGTGAGTCGATTAGACCCGTTTATCACTAGAACTGCTGAAGCATCTGGATTTCTATCAGATGTTCTGCTGGAAATCAGTACTTCATGGAGTTAATTGAAGTGGATAAATCATTTATATGAAACTGTTGGGTGTCATGGCTTCCTGTCACCTCATAAAATGTTTACCTTGGGCAGCTATGTTTTATGTAATGCTTCACAGTGTAGAAAGTAATACTAAAAAATACTGTATTAATTAATTAATACGTAACTTGGCAGGCAATTTCTCCAACATTGGTCAAAGAAAAACAGACAAACAAAAATTAAATAGTAGAATTATTTAAGATTTACTGATGCAAATTTCGTTTTTTTCCTCATTCTCTTGAAGAATTGTGAAAATGTCCCTAAAAATCAAACAAAGAAGGCTGAAAAACACCCTCTCAAAAGGATTTTTTTTCATAGTTTGCATTGTATCACAGGAAGCCCCCTCCCACCACCCCACCCAACCCCCGCTCAGTTTAAAAACTCTCATCATATGTAATTATGAAGGCATGAGATTCAAACTAAAGGGAATAGCCCCATGGGAGAGGGCACGGCTCGGTTAATAGGATTCTCCATATAACAGGATTAACAATAATGAATCCTCACCATGATAAACCAGAGAGGGGTCCGCTGCCTGGCTGACATCATCAACGGGCCTGGGCCTGGGGACTCAGACTCACTGCAGGTACTGAAACAGACACATTAATTGAGACAGTCCACTGAAACCCTGATAGAACCTCGTCACTGAATATATTTGAAGACATAAGATTGTAAGACGTTGATACCTAGTCAGATTTTTCATTGTCAGTTCTTATACTCTACTCTGTTGTGGTTGAATATTCATATTTGTGCTGTTTTTCATATATTATGTTCATACAATATGATGAACACCATATATATCACAACTCATGTGACCTCTTTTTACTGTTTTCTGATGATTTTTTGGTGGTTCCAGTCTTTTTTTCTGGCATATCACAAGCACTTTTCATCTTATGAATAAGGCATCAGGTCACGTTCCATGTTTTCATGGGTGAGGTTATAAAAATGTGTAATATATATATATATAAAAACTTTGTCCTTCACCCTCCGCGGGTGGTCTCATCCTTCAAGCTCGGGTCCTCTACCAGAGGCCTGGGAGTTTGAGGGTTCTGTTCAGTATCTTTGCTGTTCCCAGTACTGCACTCTTCTGGACCGAGATGTCTGGTGTTCTTCCAGGGATCTGCTGTAGCCACTCCTCCAGTTTGGGGGTCACTGCCCCGAGTGCTCCGATGACCACAGGCACCACTGTTGCCTTCACCTTCCAAGCCTTCTCCAGCTCTTCTCTGAGCCCTTGGTACTTCTCTAGTTTCTCATGTTCCTTTTTCCTGATGTTGCCATCACTTGGTATTGCTACGTCAACCACAACGGCTTTCCTCTGCTGTTTGTCCACCACCACGATGTCAGGCTGGTTCGCCATTACCATTCTGTCAGTCTGGATCTGGAAGTCCCACAGGATCTCGGCTCGGTCATTCTCTACCACCCTTGGAGGTGTTTCCCCCTTTGACCTCAGGGTTTCCAGTCCATACTCAGTGCAGATGTTCCTGTACACTATGCCAGCCACTTGGTTATGGCGCTCCATGTATGCTTTTCCTGCCAGCATCTTACACCCTGCAGTTATGTGCTGGGTTGTCTCAGGGGCCTCTTTGCACAGCCTACACCTTGGGTCTTGTCTGGTGTGGTAGATCTGGGCCTCTATTGCTCTGGTGCTCAGGGCCTGCTCCTGTGCAGCCATGATGAGTGCCTCTGTGCTGTCCTTCAGTCCGGCCCGCTCTAGCCATTGGTAGGACTTCTTGATATCAGCCAAAGTATATATATATATATATATATATATATATATATATATATATATATATATATATATATATATAAGTATATTAGAATGCTTATAATCTTATCTCAAACCTTTCCAGGCAGTCATTAGAATATTTATTGTTATTAGTTATATAGCCACTGAGATTTGAAACTTTTCGACTTGCCGCCCGGTGGTAATATCAAAAACACACCCAGGGATACCCGGGAATACTGAGATGGGTGGTAAAGTAAATGCAGTATGAACTGCCACAATTTTCTTTTACTGTCATTTTTTTTTATAAACAACAACAACACCTCATGCCATCAGAGTAAATTTGAAAGATTCTACTGAGGGTTTAAATCATGCCTGGTCCTGGTTACCTGTGCTTCCTGCCGGGGGTAATGCTGTAGATTAATTTTCTAAAAAACAACTGTTAAGTATAATATACTGAAGAAAAACACCCAGGCAATGCCACATTTCCCAGAACAGTTTACAGGTGTAATGTTATTAACTTGTGTAACTAAGTTCTTACATCAAGCTGCTATCAGCCATGTAGGAGGGTTCCCCCAGTCATATGAGGAAAAACATAGCATAAAAAATTCCTCTCAACTAGAACTTTCAAGGGTGTAAAACACAGCTGCATGCTAAGTTAAACCTGCCTGTTGTGTCAAAACAAGCACAGGTTTAACTAAACTGCAGCTCCCTTCACAGGTGATTTAATTCCATGGAAATTAAGGTAATTTGTCTCAGCTTTCAGAATTTTCACTTGAGCCGACCAGTTTGCTAAATACTAAGGAAAGAATTTAGAAATACTATTAAATAATATTAGTCTAGTACAGTTTAAATCATATTGTAGAATATTTAGTCCCTTCAATAATTATGTTTCCTATGATTTTTTTGTGTGATTTATAGCCACAGATGAGTGACCAATTTACTTGTTTCACCAGCCTAAATTACTGAAAAATCTTGAATGTACTTCAGTACTCATCAGTTTGTCAGATAATCAGTAGGAGCGGCTGTGGCTCAGGAGGTAGAACCCTGTGTCCCCTGACCACAGGCTTGGCAGGCCGATCCCCACCTCCTCCTGTCCACATGTCGAAGTGTCTTTGGGCAAGACACTGAACCCCAAATAGCTCCCAGTGGTTGGCCAGCACCCTGCGTGCTAGCTCGCTGCCATCGGTGTGTGACTGTGTGCATGAATGGGTGAATGAGCAGCAAACACCTTGTAAAGGGAAACATTAAATGCAAATGCTAAACATAACAGCACACACAGTGAAGACAAACAAAGTGTCTTGATGAACTGAAATTAGGTTTTGTTTTGAGTCACTGCAGCGTTTAAGAAAGGTTTATTACTGTTATTTTCTAGTCTTGCTGAGTAAAATGGTTCAGACTTCCTACCCCTAATCTTTGAAGTTGCGTAGTCACAACAGGTTTAGATCAGAACCAGGCAGAAGGTGGAAGCCATAAAGATACCCCTTTTGTTTTAATCAAAGTCCACAGTAAACCTGTTGATGTCTTCCCCATCCACTTAATGCATTTCAGCCCAGCTTAAAATGTAAAAGTTCTGACTTCTGAAAAGAACAATACCTTGAGAGCTTCCATTATTTCCATTATAAATATTTTTATTTTTTTTTAATACAATTTGCTGTTTTGTAATTCAATGCCACTGTCAGGCTGTTTGATGTGTGAACAAATTGATATTTTGTCTCCTTTGATCCTGCTTGCACATGCACTTCATGTGATAATATTGCTTTTAACCTCTATCAATTGCAAATGTGCCTGGAGTCTTCTCCATTTGCATATCCTAATTATTTATAAGTGAGCACTTCTGTCTGCAGAAGGTACCCAGGGTTCATTATGCACTCAGAGGAATATTAAATTATATCCAGGGTGGGCAGCAACAGCCTGTAGACAAACATAAATCTCACTGACTGGCTGATTTCTGCTGTTCCCCTTGACATGTTTAATTAGAACATGTCTTAGGCTACATTTTCCATTTTATGAATTCATCTATGTGCTTTTTCTGATGCACTCAGTGGATGAACACAAGATTAGTGTAAGTTCAATCAGGAAGACTGACTATCTTCATGCTTATCTATTTATTATTTACTCTCTGTCTTCCAACTCAGTCAGCTGACTGAGGGCATTCACTCTTTCAGTTAAGCCAATCAGATACTGCCACGACCTCCGTGAACCAATCATCTTGTTGCTGTTAAAGTCAAACAAGTCAAACAGTCAACAGTTCCTTTCTCTGCTGCTGTCAGCTGTCATTTCAGTATCAGATCGATGCGACCCTCCACCACATTCACCTCCATCATCAGAAGTCCTGCTCCACATCTCATCCATCCAGATCTTCAGCATTGCTGTTCACCCCTTCATCACCACCACCAGGATCTATACTCCATCGGGGGGATATTCCTGTACAGCTCATGGCATCACTACTCCCTCAAAATATGACATCACAATGGAGTCTAATCCAAGCGGCATCCTTTGGGGCTGAAAAATGTAGCCAACACTGAAGTGCCAAAAACTGCAGTTCATCGAATGGCCACTTGAGGTGGACAGACTAACTAAGACAGTTCTGGCGAGTTTGAATTTGTGTTTAACGATGAGAACAAGGCAATTAAGCTGCTCTTAGTTCAGTAAAAGAGAGAAACTTTAGACTTTTTAGACTTAGAATTTAGAAGGTGTACGGTTGTATTTTTCTGTTTAATAAGGAAAATAGGTGTACAAATATTTCCTCTTCTTGACATTATATGAGTTTATTTAGTTTATTTATTAGACTAAAAAGCTAAAAAAGCTAAGAGAGATTGTGTAACAGAAAACTCGCTGCTTGCACAAATCTCACAGCTGGAACCGGGGGGGGGGGGTGACCTTTACTACCGGACTATCGCCTCTTGAAGTACGAAGTGGTATTATGTGCTGGTTAACATGCTAACGTCAGTAGATATCTCCGCAACACAATACAAACACTTAGACGTCTTTGACATTAACGTCAAAACTGTTGAATTCTGTTGATAAATGTAGTTCATTTTGAATGTTTTAAACTAATACTCTTACACATTGCACCTTTATTCGTTGTAGCTTTATCACAGTGCCAATCATGTTATGCCGCATTTTAATGATCAGGAGATAAAAAGTAAAAATATGTCGTTTACATTGCAGTCATCTAGTGTGCTGTAGCAAAAATTGTGCCAGGTTCATTTGCCAGCTGAACCTGGGGTGCCAGTTAGGGGTATAATGTTTCCACTGTTAGAGACTCTTCTGTCTCTATCTTATTTGAGTTCACCTTATTAGCCATGCATACAGGGGCTAACCTGACTAGCATTGTCTAGCTAGCAACAACAACTGTCCCACTTCCAAAGTTGTCCAGGTGGAACTCTCCCACTCTGGAATTTATGTTCCGCATGTGCTACGTTGACCTGATTAGACTGTATATTACTGCGCCCCCGTGGCTCAGGGGTTAAGACGTTGACCATGAATTGCAACGTCCACAGCCCGGCTGGAGACTTCTGTTGCATCTCTCTCAACCTCATTTCCTGTTATCTCTCCAGTGGCACTATCTATAGTAATAAAGACATGAAATATAAAATAATAATTAGACTGTATTAAACTAATTCAAGAGCATTTATTGTGTGCATGAGAAAAAGCTAAAGCCGAAGGCACAAGTCTGGATGAGAAATTAAGATGCAGTCAACACGGAGAACTGGAGGTGAGATTTTAACTGTCAGTTTTAATATCTGTCAACAGTAGTATGCTAGCTAACGTTAGCCTCAAGGGCTAGAATGTTTACAATTGCTTGGCGACACCGTCAGCTGCTCAGGGCTTGTATGGCCTCCATCTCTCTCATTGGCTATTGTGGTCCCGCACGGAAAGTACTGACGAAATCATCCAGATTTGAAATTCTAAATATCAAACATGATTATCGGGGCAGCCCCAGTGAGCCTGTGAGCAGTTCGGGAGCTTTAAGACTGGATCTGTACACCCCTCACATTACCAGATAATCAGGGCCGAACATCGGTACCGACCACGGTCCCAGACCAGATTTCGCCTCTGATTGTTGGGGGGGGGACGGACGACTGCTTTTGTGTCATGCAGTGCTTTTATTGGTCTGAACCAAGTGGCAACCTCCGGGGTTGAAAAAATGAAGCCAACCAAAAGAAGGTCAGTCCCCATAGAACCCCATGTTAAAATGCCCAACTTTACTGCAGAAATAAACCGGTTTACAGCCTGGTACAAAGCACAGTTTTCTATATAGCTAATTTCCCCCTTCATGACAACTGTGAGCGGGGGAATTTTTATAAAACTCACCTGTTTAAATTATATTAAGGCTTAAAGTTCTGCATAATTAAGGGCGTGGTTGCTTTGAGTGACAGGTGGGGGTGCTGGTGCCGCCTGTCAGCTCAGCTCAGCTAGTCACTGAACTTGACCTCTTGGCCGTGTTTGTGCCTTTTGGAAACTTTTTCATGAAAATATCTGAAGAATAATATGGCTTGCTGTGCGGTTAATTGTACCAACAGGCCGTCCAAGAAGTCTGTATTCCAGTTTTGTTTGGTGAGTGAAATTCTAGTGTTTTATTTATATGATAGCAATAATCGGCAGGTATTGGTGTCTGAATTCACCATAAATGGCTTGTTAGTGAGCTAATGAATTAGCCTTGGGTTAGCCGTTGAGCAAGTTGCCCAGCTGTGCTAACAATGCTAACTTAACGGGAGCGTATGTAAACCACAGTTATTAACCACAGTCATTAAGTTGTTGCCAACTTGGCTACTTTATCACTATATTTAGTGACTTTTCAGACCCTCTTAGCAACTTTATTTCTAAAAAGTGACTAGCGACAAATTTATCAACTTATTCAGACCATCAGGGAAAAGGCAAGAAATATATTTAAATATTCATTCCCATGCATGCTGCGGATCTTCTGCAATCAGTGTCTCTCTCCTTCTCTTCCTCTGCTGTGCCAGGCAGTCAGTGTGGGGCAGCTTCGCTCTTTCCCTCAGCTTGTAAATATGTAAATAATTCATTTGAGCTTCTCTCTCACTCTCTCTCTGGATTAAGATGTTACTACATGTTGTAAATATGTAAATAGTTTGTTTGATCATCTCCCTCCTCCTTCCCTTTGTAGATTTTTTAATTAATTAATTTTTTACTTTAAATACACTATGTCCCCGTAGTGAGTTTGATTATTTGGCCAAAGATTTCTCTATCTACATTTTATGTCTTAAATTAAGGTGATCTCTCCCTCACTGCAGTCAGCTGTATACAAATGACTGTGTGATGACGCCATCGACATGCAAATGTACGTATGATGTCATCTGGCGCCTGTTAGAGTTAGTGCTAGCTACTTTCATTGGAAAAACGTTGGCAACACTGGTTATTAAACCAGCATGCACCATAGTCAAAATGTAATACGGGCAATGTAATGTTAACGTAACGTTAATGCTAAACTTGGCTAGGTACTGTAACTGTGGTCAGGGGGGAGCTGCTACGGACACTGATTAGAATAAATGGCTTCACCTGTGCCTGATGAGGACTGGAGGGACGGACTGCGAAGTGTTGAAATGAAGAGTTGAGGTGGGTACGCTGTTCTGGGGAGCGGCACTTGGTGCGGACGGCCAAGCCTAACAGAGCACTCATTGCTTGGGGCGGGTGCTGTTCGCATGCCGGTTAGGGCTGCTGGTGGTGAAGACAGGTAGCTGGGATTAGGACGTGTTAGGGCCCTTTGCTTACTGTACTTGTGTGTGTGCTTTGTCAGTAACTGTGTCTACCCATGTTGTCTTTTGAGGTGCCAGAGAGCTGATTGCGGTATCCAACCAGTTCTGGAGCACCTGGGCGCAGTGCTCTACAGGAAATAAAAGTCCCAGCTTCCAGCTGGCTCGCCGTCTTCCCTGTCAGCGCCTGTCACTATTCACACAGAGCCACATGAACACTAGTGATTTCACTGACTAACACACCTCATATCCATGTTTATTTTCTTTACTACAATAAATAACTGGTATTCATTGGCATTCTGTGTCTTTTCCCATTTTTGTCCTGGCCTATGGGCCGGGTCTGACAGACGCTTCAGTAAAGTTACAACACCCAGGCCAGTGTGATGTGTACTCCACGATAAAGAGGTTGATCACTTGTTTCACAAGACATTAAGATTTTGCCAAATTATGACACTGGGTTCTTAGTCATAGGTTCTATCATTATAATTACTTTTACACATCTTTTCATTTATTTCAAGTACTTCAGTCATACAAAACAACTTTTGTTTGCAACCTTTAATATTGATGTTTTCATGAATGCAAGATATCATTTTAATTACATTTTTGTTATATAAAATGGATCAGACTAAATATACTTCAGAGTAAAAGCACATTCTCGAAAGCTGTCATTCATCAGTTATATTATGTTAATTGGAAATATAGTGGTGATCTAAACTTTTAACAAAATAACAGTTGATAGTTATAAATGATGGTATTTATAGGTTAACATTTTGCATAGATCTTAGCAGAAAGTAAAAAAATGAAAAGATAATGTTATGTGCTGGTTTTGTCTGGACATTTCTTTAAGAAAAATGTGGGATATTCACTGAAACTATACTCTCGCACACTGAATAGTTTTGAAGCTCTCTAGGAGGTGTCATTCATTTGCGATCTCTGAGAAGGTCTTGTGGGTATTGGACAGGTATTGTGAGGCCAATACTGTATAGTGAGGCAAAAGAAAAAAACATGGCTGGTGTATGCACCTATTTTCCACAGGTGCATTCGATCAGCTGATTGTTTCTTTTTGCCTCACTATATAAGCCTCACAATACCTGTGTATTTGCCTGAGGAAGACCTTCTCAGAGTTTGCAACGTCACAAATAAATGATACCTGCTAGGAGGACACTACTCAGTGTATAGGTAAGTCAGATTAAAATGTGAACTCTAACATTTTCAGTCAGTAGTAAAGACAAAAGAAGTGCAAATATAAATGTATTCAAATGTGAACCTTGTTTTTTAAAAACACAAAGTATTTTGACAGTATTTAAAACTATAAAGATAAAAGTAAACACATTTATTCAGATAAGATCAACCGACTGGGCCTGTGCAAGACGTAACATCCAGAGTCCATGGGGTGGTGGGGGGGAAAGGGGATAAAGGGTGGGATTGTAGGAATGAGGAAGAGCAGAGGAGGTAACAGTGTAAATTTTTAACATAAAAAATAAACTCAACATTAGCCATGATGGTCAGGGCTATGTTTAGGTGTAACAAAATGGGTCCTAAAGGCTAAATTCAAAAGCAGTGACATTGCCAACTGTAAGCAGTTCACTGCGTTTGGAGGTGGTCTTTAAGGCAATTCGATACTGTACATATAATTTCCTCTAGGTGTGAAATGATGTCCATCTTTCAAAAATAGCCCAGGATTGTCATGTCTAATGTGAGGGTGCTCAATCATAACACCATTTAAGCCACGAACAAGTGTAGCCATAACACTCTTGACAAATTTCCTGGCCTTGTCGAGCTTCACCGGATTGGCACCAGCCTTCCACCGGCACCTTTTGGGTCACAGATAAAAACATGGTCTTCATGCCAGGGTGCTGATCTCTGCAGCTCTCTCACCAATGATCCACACTGTGATTATGGGAGGAAAATAAATTAGTGTAATAAATGCTACAGGTAATGAAAAATATAAAGTTAGGAGAAAATGGAACAAGGGAGCAACACTTCAAAATATAGATGACAGTCTTTAAAAAATGCTTTTGTCCTTTGAAGACAATGTAAAATCAGCTGTTTAAAGTCAAGTGGCCGAGACTGATATTTACAGTTTATGCTGTGTGTAGCAGGCGTGGTGGAGGCTTCACAGGTGGCCATGACCCCAACAAGGACTGAAAGAAATAAACATCTTGTAACAAATATAAAAGTGCCTTTCTTTCTCAACAGTCATATCTCGCACAGCGCTGCTGGTAGCAGTACACAAATCAATGCTGTCACCTGTTAACCAGAAACACCGCGGCTACACCTCATTTTTATACAGCCTGTGGCTACACACTGCAACCACCATAACATTGTCACTAGCCTCCATGCTACTTTCTATTGTTTTCTAACCCAGTTTTCCAGCGCGTTCGTGAAGTCGAACGCGACACATCTGGAAATAACAGAAAAGGGAAACTCGTCTACTGGTAATGTGAATGGAGTCAATCACCTATTTTTAGCAGGTTTACCTGCATTTAAAAAACCTGAGGTGACTATTGATTTGAACCTCTTCAAGAAGATAATCTTGACTCTGATTTGTTAAATCTTATTCACTGCAAACTGCCAACTTACATATTTTTACCATAATACTTGTGTGTGTGAATTGCCCAACGTCTACTAAATGTACAGTTATTCTTAATTCAGATAATGTAGTATTTCAAGAATCAGTTGTACAAATACCTTTATACGTTTGTATGATTTTTTTCTTTAAAATACTCATTAACAACATTTCAAAGAGGCAGACAATAATACTGGCAATGATAGTCTTAATAATGTTATTGACATTGTGTTAACTTGGAAGGATGTTTTGTTCTGCCCTCAGCAGAAACAAATCTTTCTTTTCTATACTAATAAATAAAATCCAATAAAAAAGTTGTCATGAAATTGTTGTTCATTTATTTTGGAAGGTTAGTGGTATGTGGGGGAAAAAAGATTTTATTTAATTTAATTTTTTGTATTTAAAGGAAATAGAGCCATTGTATTGTATTGGTTTTATAAAAACATATCCAAATATATTCTCACATCCACTAATAAAGTTACTCCAGTAATACAAGTTACTACTAATAAGAGCAAAGGTTTTGTAAAAAGAAGTGTTTTCTTCTTTCAGTCTTACCTCTCTCACAACTCCTGTGCAGGTTCAGAGAAGATAAAAGCACCATGGTGCACGTAAAGCACAGTACAAACACATGGTAGGTACATTTCTACTGACTATTCTACAATAAGTTAACTGCAAGGTTCAAACTGTTTTGTAACAACTGTATAAACTTCTTCTGACGCCAACTGTCAATCGGTGGAACAATGTGAAACTTCCGGCAGCAATGTGCATTTCATCACCTGCATGCTTGTGTGCATTTACAGTATGTGCGTTCTCATGCGCATGGACCACTGTTAAAAAAGTATTAGTTGACAACCTTTTTCGAAATATCGAAGTCTAAAACTAAAAGTAACCTTTGATAAGGAGAATGTTTCATTTTTTCTTCAAAAAATAAAAACTAAACAATAATGATGACAAATGAACAAATTACTGTTTTAATGGAAAATCTTATTCAACAACATGCATGCAACAGATGGACTACATTCATCTACAATCCCACTGAAAATTAGACAGGAAGTGGCAACAAAACCACCTGAGACAAATAACAAAGACAGGTAGAACATTTATACAAATTTAACATCATCAAGTAAGGTTAACATTACTGTCAGTCAATTACAGCCAGGTATTGTGTTGCCATCAGAAGAAATTAGTGCAGGATTAATGTCAGATGTAAACTATCTAAATGTTCCTCTAGATGTTTGTTAAAGAAATATCCCTATGCTAACATGATCTGATGTTTTAGCTTCTCTTCAAAATCCAGACAGTCTTAAGCCGTGTTTCCATCCAAAGTACTTGGGTATTTGTATTGGTAAGTATTTGGGTAATCTGCCTTTTCTATCATGAACTTAATGTGATATAATGTGTCACTGTTGATAATGATTATTGTAAAATAGCGTCTCAAGGCAGAGTTTCTAAAGTAAACCTGGTTTTAATTTGTCCTTCTCTGAATAAATTAGTTAAGTATTCTGCTTCAATAGAAAGACCTTATTACAAAGTAGGTCAGGGCTGTTCTTCTTAACAGACTGCTATCTCCATACATTATAGTCTTAAATACTGACAGATAAAATATATCCAAGATAAATGAGGTAGAGAGCAGCAAGTCTGACAGATGGGGATACTTTGTCACCAGTGTAGAGTTTAGCCTGAGGCCTTAGCAGGTACACTTCTACTCTCCTGGAAGCTGACCAGGGGAACTGGGCCAAATTCATTAGCATTATCAAGGCCTTTGCCAAAATGGCTGCCTGTTCTGCATCCCCTGACAAAACACAGAGAAGCATACATCCAAGAAGTTCCCTTGTTTCACTGTCAGAAACACTCAGATATGACTTTGATTAGAGCGATTTAAAAGTTTCAGTTTAAAAGTTCAGATTAGTTCAGGAACAAAATAGGACACAAGGATATTTAAGGATATTTCTGGTTATTTTGAGCATTATTGGCAAGATGAATGTGTATGCAATTTCACAATTCAATGTTACATACTTAACCACTGCTTTCCAAAATACTGTGAGGGGTAAAGACATGTCGGAAAAAGAACACTATTGGGTATGGATGAATTAGAATTAAATATCATTTTTGACAACAGATGATTTACATCTCTCTCCGTCACTCTTTTCAAAATAAAGCGGTCCTATGCTACCGGGACAGTTGGATAAATAACATGTTCTTGAATAAACAACTCAACAGTTTATAAAATAGTTTCAATTGACTCCAACTTGACCAGCTATGTATTTACAGTTATATTACAGTTACTTACACTCACACCCTGGAAGGGGCCATTCTCAATAATAACTCGTATTTTTTTAATACTTGAGTACATTTTACTAACAAATACTTCTGTACTTTCACAGTCAAGTAAATCTTTAATAATATATAATAATATTCGTTATAAAATTTTGTAACCCTGACCGTAATCCTGTGAAAATTTTATAATGTGTTGAAGTACATTTTTAGATGAGTCTAAGATGGTAGATGAGCAGTATTCAATGAGAACGCAGAAGGAGGGAGGCGGTGGACACATGCACACACACGTTTGTACTTCTATACTTGGGAGGACCCTCATTGACATAATGCATTTCCTAGCCCTGACCCTTACCCTAACCCCAACCCATTCCCTAATCTGAATCTTAACCTAACTCTACCCTTAACCTAGTACACACACACACACACACACACAGTCGTGTTTCCATCACTTCAGTTGACATTATATTGACTAACATTCATTTCCTGGAGACTTACCCTAACCCTACCCCCAACCACGACTTGCCTAACCCTAACCTAAACCTAACCTTACCTTGCAAGTCCCCACAATGACTGTGTCAGATTTATGTCCCCACAACATGAGTAATACATGTCAACACACACACATTATGTAAATATTATATAAAACTTTGTCCTTCACCCTCCGCGGGTGGTCTCATCCTTCAAGCTCGGGTCCTCTACCAGAGGCCTGGGAGTTTGAGGGTTCTGTGCAGTATCTTTGCTGTTCCCAGTACTGCACTCGTCTGGACCGAGATGTCTGGTGTTCTTCCAGGGATCTGCTGTAGCCACTCCTCCAGTTTGGGGGTCACTGCCCCGAGTGCGCCGATGACCACGGGCACCACTGTTGCCTTCACCTTCCAGGTCTTCTCCAGCTCTTCTCTGAGCCCTTGGTACTTCTCTAGTTTCTCATGTTCCTTTTTCCTGATGTTGCCATCGCTTGGTATTGCCACGTCAACCACAACGGCTTTCCTCTGCTGTTTGTCAACCACCACGATGTCAGGCTGGTTCGCCATTACCATTCTGTCAGTCTGAATCTGGAAGTCCCACAGGATCTTGGCTCGGTGGCATCGAGACGACAAATGGGCTACTGGAACAAGACGGAGATGGGCGAGATGCGATAATAAGGCTCTGTTGGAATGCTACTACTCCAGTAACCCTAGTCAGAGGGGTTACATGCACAGGATGTGGGATGAATGGTTACTTCGAAACCCACAATCAAGTCTTACGGCGAAGCAACTAGTAGCTCAGTGTTCCAACATCCACAAGCGGCAACTGCTATCACAACTTGAGATTGAGGTACAACACAAATGCTACGGCAGGGGAGCCAGGACTACAGGTCAGAGGGGAGCAACCAGCAGCTCCCCAACCAGAGATTGGGCACGAAGCCCCAAGAGAAATCACGCTGAACGAGGCAGCGACTGACCTGAAAGATAAGATCATGGCGAGGATGAATACAAGGCAACCCCAACGCCAACTACAACGGCTAAGTGAAGTACCATCAGAAAGTCTCCTAGAAGATGTGAATGCAGCATTGAGAGCGATTCCTACCACAACCATCACTGAAACCAATGAGCTGATATACGCCTCAGCAGCAGTGATCCTAGATATGCTTGGCTACAAGAGCAATCATGGGAGCCATGAGAAACAGTACCCACCATGGAAACGAAGGTTGGAGGCAAAAATCAAGGAGGCCCGGAGAGAAGTAAGCCAACTGACAGAGGCCGAGAGAGGTGCAATGAGAAAGCAAGTACCCAAGAAGTACAACCAGATGCCCATACCTGAAGCACTCGAAACTGCCAAACAAAGGCTCCAAGCCTTGGCCAGCCGCCTAAAGAGATACACGAGAGATAATGAAGCCAGAAGAATAAACCGGCTGTTCGCAACCCAACCTGCGAAAGTGTACGCTCAATGGCAGGGTAATAACAGCAGAGCAGACCCACCAAGGCTGGAAACGGAGCAGTACTGGAAAAGTATATGGGAGAGGGAGGCATCACACAACAGCGATGCACAGTGGCTGGCGGCTCTGAGAAAGGACCACAGCAACCTCCCTGAACAGAATCCAGAGAAGTCCACAGAAGGGCATCGGCAGAGGTACCAGAGGAGCCAAACACCAACTCCTGGTTGACAGAACAGTCACCCAAGACTGCAGAGCCCGACACACCAACCTGTGCACTGCCTGGATTGATTACAAGAAAGCATATGACTCAATGGCGCACACATGGATCACAGAATGCTCAGAGATGTACAACATCAACAGGACTCTAAGAGACTTCATTGCAAACTCGATGAGGCTGTGGAAAACCACCCTTGAGGCCAAGTATCCATCAAATGTGGCATATACCAAGGAGATGCTCTGTCCCCACTGCTGTTCTGCATAGGACTGAACCCCCTCAGCCAAATAATCAACAAGACTGGCTATGGATACCGACTTAGGAACGGGGCCTCCATCAGTCACCTCCTCTACATGGATGACATCAAGCTATACGCTAAGAGCGAGCGGGACATCGACTCACTGATCCACACCACCAGGATCTACAGCTCTGACATTGGGATGTCATTCGGGTTTGAGAAGTGCAGTCGAATGGTGTCAAAGAGAGGGAAGGTAGTCCACACAGAAGGGGTCTCACTCCCAGAAGGAACAATAGCAGACATTGAGGATGGGTACAAGTACCTTGGAATACCACAGGCAAATAGCAACCTCAAAGAGCTAACAAGGAAGACAGCAACGGCCAAATACCTTCAACGAGTAAGGCAAGTCCTAAGAAGTCAGCTCAATGGCAAGAACAAGGCCCAGGCAATAAACAGCTACGCCCTGCCAGTGATCAGATACCCTGCAGGAATAATAAGGTGGCCAAAGGAAGAGATACAGACCACAGACGTTAAGACGCGAAAGCTCCTCACCATGCATGGTGGGTTCCATCCCAAATCCAGCACCCTGAGACTGTACGCTAGCAATAAGGAAGGCGGCCGTGGACTAGTGAGTGTGAGAGCCACTATCCAGGATGAAACATCCAAGATCCACAAGTACATCCAAGATAAGGCCCCAACAGATGACGTGCTCAGGGAATGTCTCAGGCAATGGGGAACAGAGGAAGACGTGCTGGAGGAAGGACCATCATGGGAGCACAAACCCCTACACGGGATGTACCACCGGAACATAACTGAAGTGGCTGATATCAAGAAGTCCTACCAATGGCTAGAGCGGGCTGTACTGAAGGACAGCACAGAGGCACTCATCATGGCTGCACAGGAGCAGGCCCTGAGCACCAGAGCAATAGAGGCCCAGATCTACCACACCAGACAAGACCCAAGGTGTAGGCTGTGCAAAGAGGCCCCTGAGACAATCCAGCACATAACTGCAGGGTGTAAGATGCTGGCAGGAAAAGCATACATGGAGCACCATAACCAAGTAGCTGGCATAGTGTACAGGAACATCTGCACGGAGTATGGACTGGAAACCCCGAGGTCAAAGTGGGAAACACCTCCAAGGGTGGTAGAGAATGACCGAGCCAAGATCCTGTGGGACTTCCAGATTTAGACTGACAGAATGGTAATGGCGAACCAGCCTGACATCGTGGTGGTGGAGAAAGCCGTTGTGATTGACGTGGCAATACCAAGCGATGGCAACATCAGGAAAAAGGAACATGAGAAACTAGAGAAGTACCAAGGGCTCAGAGAAGAGCTGGAGAAGGCTTGGAAGGTGAAAGCGACAGTGGTGCCTGTGGTCATCGGAGCACTCGGGGCAGTTACCCCCAAACTGGGTCCTTTCCCTGTTCCCTGCTTGCTAACTCAGCATGTAGGTCGCCAATCCAGCCGCTTTTGGCCATGAATCTGTAAACTGTAGCACTGTATGGAACAATTGTTGCGTTTTGCCTCAGGGGTCACTCCCACATAGCTCTGTCCTTTTTATCCCAGCCAGCATCATCTTTGTTTTCAGACCATAGAACCCACATTTATGTAAAGCCCACTGGTTGAGACTGCCAATATGCTGTCACAAAGAACAAAGAGAATGCTAAAGAAGCAATATTGATTGTTGCAGATATGGTATTCTCATTTTAAATTCTAGGTCACAGCCCACAGGCTTCCTCTCAGATGCTTTTCCTCAAGATTTGCAGGGATATGAACATGTGAGTACAACCTAAAGAGCTGGAAACAATGGAGGAAAGAAAGAAAATAGAAATACCAAGTGAAAATGAGGGAGCATGCTGATAACAGCACTGTCATCAGCATGTTCATTATAAAAGTGCTTTCACAAAAAACACTGCTGGCTTTTTGAAAAGTCATTTTCTTAGTTTTCATTTCTATGTTTTGTCAGGTTGTTTTACTGTCTAAGAGAAAAACATATAGATGCACATTATGCACAGCAACTACACACAAACACACACCTCGTTCCTACCACTTCAAAAGCAGAGGTACAACCCCCACTGAGAAATTTCTCATTTTACAGTAAAAATATTACATAAAGTAGTAGCATCGGGCGGCAGGTGAAATCATGTTTTTGTAATTCACTTCATATCATATGCAAACAGACAAAAATATTGTATTGTGTCAACTGCACCTGCAAAACTGCATTGGCCCTCCATAAAGCACAGGGAACACTGGCTGTGGCTGAATGTAACTGGTCCTCCAATCTAAACACAGCAAGTCTTCTGTAACTGATTGCCAAAACTATTCATATTAACGATTTCTGATCTGATGCCCCTTTCGTTACAACATAGGGCTCTATCTAACTTGCTATTTTGGTGGCAGCGCTACCAAATTATAGTGACAGTGCTAGCGACAGCATGTGCAAAAGGGCTAGGTGAAGTGGAATATAGATCAGAGGGTTTGGTGATTAATTATTGTCCTCTCAACCGGTCACATCAGTCTCAAAGATCTGAAACAGCTGAGCCAATCACAGTGAAGCATGAAACAATGTCTGGGTGAAGCGGAGAGGCAAAACACATCACTAGAAATCTGCAACCAAAGGCAGATGCAGGCTTTCACAAGTGTTTATATTTGTGGGGATAGTCCGATCAGGTCATTACACCAGTGTTGCTGGTTTTATTTTCACATGTTTTTGATCAGACACTGATTAAAACAATAAATCTACATAGTAACTACATACATTGTAATGCATTTCAAAAATAAAACACGCCACTTTTGCCAGACATAGTGGCCATGTTTAAAAGAAACTGATGTTTACTGTTTGCAGGATACGGGATGCGAACAGTGGTCTCAAAACAGTCACATGCTTTTACAGGGCTATAACAACGTCATAATACTCCTGATGCTCATGTCATTATTTGTACAACCACAAGAGGTCCTTTTCAGTGATCAATATTAATCGCATGTCTGCGTGTTTAGCACAGAGCTGGAATCAGGACGTGGTTAGCCTAGTTTAACAAAGACTGGAAAAGGGGGGAAACAGCTAGTCTGTTTTTGAACTTTGGAAAGAGCCCCTACTTCCACTCTTTAAGCTAAGCTAACCAGATCCTGATTTCAGCTCCATACTTGCAGACATGAGATTGATAATGTTGTCATCTCACTCATGGAAAGAAAACAACCGAGCATATTTCAATATTTCAATATGTTGAATTATTCCTTGTTTACGCTTTCCTGGAAAAAATATTGAATAAGCGTAATTCACAAAATGTGGAAGTATTTGATCAAATGACCAATGCTGTTGTTGCTTTTTCTGATGAAGGCAGTCTCCAACTGTATTTACCTTAAAAAGTGACACGTAAACTGGTCATGGCTGAAGCTAACCTCCTTCCCCTGACATCAGGAATGCTGGAAGGCAAGCAGAGTTGGGTGTGCTGAGAGAAACTCACCTCACATGATGACATAGTAATTTGAATCACCAGGATAATTCATATCTAACAGTTTTACAATTATTTACACACATTAGAATATTTTACACAACTGTACTCAAGCCTGAAAATTGCAAGGAGAAATTATGTTTCACATCCACTTTGTGGCTATGAAAGAGCTATTATTATGCTCTGTCTTCAGAGAGTCCATTAGATGATATTTAAACACAAATATCATTCATACTCTGCCAAACTTTTGAGCAACCCCTAGGTACTGGATCTATTTTATAATCAACACTTGAAAAACTCCTCTAAAACACCTGTGTGTTTGACAATAAACAGATAAAACAAAGTAAAAACCTGATCTTGCCGGAAACACTAGTATACTACACAAAGATACCCAGCAAGGAGAAAAACACAAAGTTGTGGCGGCTACAACTACTAGCCCCATCATCAACCAGGCATATTGAAGGTGATGTTTTTCAATTATTTCGTTCAACATGAGAAAGACACAGATAATTTTTTAGGCCAATTCATTTTTCTGGATTGAATTTAGGTGTAACTATAAAGTGTTAACAGCTTTCCTGTCAGTGTCTTGTAGCTGACCATCCTCGAGGCAACTTGGCCAAAAACTGAACTGCTGCATCAAACCAGCCTAAGTAGATGGGGCTGGATAATTGGACTGTGCCATTCGTCCATAGCCAGAGGGGTGTGAGCTACTCCATCTATGCCACCTCTTAGTAATGTCTTCTCTTCCCTGAAATTAACTATGGACTGGCCAGCATAGACTATATATAATCCTGCTGTAGGAGAGGAAGAGAGTGTCTCTTTGTCAGTGGAGCACTCACTATGTTTTAACTGAAATCTGTTATGTTTAGTTGAGTTATGTTTAGACTCTAGAGCTGTTAAGTTTATGTACAGTTATCTTTTTTGTATCACTTTGACTTGGTTTTGTTACCCATCCTAGTTTTTTGTAAATACTTTGGTTGAAAAAAAAACAGAATAAAATTTGATCTGCTCGCCCAGTTTTTATGCATACCCTGGTCCTTCAAAGTTCTGACGTAGGGAAACCTCCCTCAGTGCCAGATGGAGTTAGCTCCCCTGCCTTGAATTACTACTTAATCAATACAAACAACTGTAGAGTTCAATATGATATAGGTTTAAAGTACAGTAACTTCAAACAGAATACATGTCTAAACTGAGTTGGGTCCCAGGAGCAACTGATTGGGCTCCAATGTGCACCTTCCTTATATTATCCCTTTACTCCACCCTTGCTCCTCCTGTTGTGGGCCTTCCATATGGCCCACATCTCTTATGCTTCACCTGTCCACCTCAGACACCATTATTTCTTGTCTCCATAGCAGTTGGTTTTTTAAAAACAGTTGCAGATCGCTGCAGCTTCCTTTAGATGGCATCTTATGCACATCAATTCTTATTTGATTCTTCTTAGCTGTAGATACTCACAAAATAGCTGTTTAATTATTACATTGTGTGGTTTTAATCACAAAACACATTTCTTGCAGTCAGAATGTGAACTTATTCAGTCAGAAAGTGAACTTTCTATTATAGCAAATGGGGGAAGCCATCTTGCCATTGTGTGCATCCATTCATATTGGTAACTCTGGCAATCTGCCTGGTTGGGAGGGGCAGAGTGCCCTCTACACAATGGATCCATCAATCATAAATACGCAGGAGTAGCACAGGCCAACAGATGTCTTTACCCTGTACACAACACCATTTATTGCTAAACTTAACTGCTTAGCTGTCCCAACAGTAGAATGTTTCAACAGTAGAATATTTTCCTTCCACACTTACTATTTTCCTTGCTATTTTCCTACCACAGTTCTTAACTTTAAATTATAAACTGATGACTTTTATAATGCCTATTATGATTGTAGGGAAACTCTCAGCACGCCTACTTCCCGTGTCCATGCCTGACATTAACACTAGAACCGCCAACGGATAAAATTTACCCGCTGCTGTTTTTCGATTGTATGTAACTTTGTTTCAATACAATATTCAAGTCCCCCAGTCTTTGACTTTTCTTAAAAGTGTGTTATGTAGCACACCCTATTGTTAAAAAATTGTCAAGATAAAGCCAGATTTTAAAAAATGGACATTTATACCTATAATCGCCAGCAGGTAAAACTTACCCCGATAGAGAACGCAGTCATTTTCACCTTATTCATTTTGCGTGTTTAGATAAACATTCTATTGCCGCCTTTTGTCTACTACCGTGCGTGATAGAGCTGTGTCAAGTCATAGGCTAACCTCCAGTTTGGATAAGAGATGTTATGAATGCAATAACAAGTATTAGAGTTGCTCTATGCGCTGAGTGAAGCAGAGGTGTCCTGGGTTGATTGACGGGTCATCATCTGACAGCGATCCAGAGCTTTTGTGAAAAGGGAGGCAAAACTATTATTACTAATATTCTGAAATGTAGCATACAAACATTTATGAAGTGGACTTAGTCTAAAGTAGTCTTTCCCTCTGACACAGGTGTGTTTTGCGGTCCCTTCAGGTGGTGTGTGGCTCCCTCATCATGTGTTGTTGACCTGCCATTATAGATTTTTTCGTTGGGTAAAAATCTACTTTGAATTTCAGAATTGATACGAATTGTTTCTTTTCAATAAATATTTTTGTATGCGTAATTGTTTGGATGCACGCCAGTCCGAAACAAACAAGCAGAAAGAACACCTTAGATTATTATTCTACATTATTATTATCATCATCATGTAGGCCTAGAAAAACACTGCAATAGTCAGTCATTTTTTTCTAAATTGTATGCTGCATTTAAATTCAGACTATGTTTAGAGTATAAGTACGACAGCGCGGAGTGGATGGCATCAGAAGAGCCACCGCGCGTGGACGTGAACCTCACAGGTGCAGCAGAGCGCAGGAGCAAATGACCTGCATGGTGAAGGCGGAATGCAAACACAATAAACCATTCTGTAAGTGCCTGAAGTGCTGGGATGCTGTTTATGGGAAGTGCACACCCAAGGTGCCGAATGTCTGCGCAAAGTGTGTTTGAGCAACGCGTAGCAGAAATAATCACAAAATCAATGCATTGTAAGAGCGGGTAAATTTTACTCAGCTTTGATGTCAAGCTAACACCACAAAATTCAGAAAAACTCAAAGCACTGCATGCATTCTGAAGTATGACACAATACATTTCTCTTTTTTCAAGCCTTCATTCTTGACATCTTCCTCTTTTCATTTAGTCAAAAATGAATATTTTCTTTACAGCCAGTAGGCAATTTGAGGGGAATGAGGGGGGATGCCATCCCCCTTGTTAGCAAAATGACCAAAATCCGCCCCCCTTGTTAACCTGCTCAAAAGATGCTCTGTGCTTTGGCTCGTAGTGGTGCTTCACATTGTTGTTTTTAATAATCGCCACGGTCTCAGAAAATATGAGACGCACTGGTTTTGAACTGTCTGTGGAAAGACTGAATATGTAAGAGTCTGTCCATTCTTGATTAAAAGCTCTGTTTTCTGCTGTATACTTTTCGTCTCTACTCTCCCTGTATGTGTGTGCGCAGACATTCAGCACCTTGGGTGTGCATACCTCACTCACTGACTCGACTCACGGGCCGCTAAACCAGTACTGTAAAGGCTAGAAAAGCTGCACCGGCCATCCCCCCTGTTAAAAATTAACAAATCGCCTACTGTTTACAGCCAACTGATGGATGCACCTGCCAGCAAGGAAACTACATACATTTCTGTATAGATACTACAAACACTGCTAAACACACACACTCACACACAACAGACAGCATGAACACACACACAGTGTGGTGAAGTTGGGCGTTCAGCCTTGAGTGTCTGACGCTTCCATCCTACATGTTCCCATAAGGTTACAGAGACAGACAGTAATGGTTTCTAAAAGCATGATTGATGAACACAGCACACTGTGTCCTCACCTTGGAAACAGACATGCTTAGGCATCTATACACACACACACACACACACATACACACATTAGACACCCTCATTTTAAAAGAGATTGTTAAATGGAGTTGTATCATAACAGCAAAATCTCAGCATGAATAGATGTGCATTTGTCGAAGCAAATGAGAGTAACCCAGCAGATTATTCACTGACTCCTTTTACATAGAACTCAGATGGCTTACATACACCCTTTCCAAAGAGCTGATGGTGATGATGTTAAAGCAGCCAATAACCATCTAAAATGCAGCTGCAGTATTGGGAATCTGGTAAATATCAAATGTATATTAATAATATACATTTGATATTTAGTAATACATACATTATTAATAATAATAATATATAAATGTAATTAATATTAATAAAATTATTAATATCACTAAAATTATTAAGGATTAATAATCTCAACAGTCTCAAAAAGGGGTTTGTCTACTAGAAATGCCACAGGCATCTGCTCTTTAAAGATACAATAGAGTTTATTTAAATTTAGCACTGATCAATAATCAAGAAACTTCAGCCAGTCTATTATTTACTCTAAGTACAATCAAAGCATACAACAATCAGCAAGCATGTGATGCAAGTATGTAGGTGTGTATGTGTGTGAGAATGGGTTGGGGGGGAGGGGGGGAGAAAGATGGTGGACGTGACCACATGGGTGGCTCATCACATGATGATCCAAAATGGCGGACAAGCCCGCAAAACAAAGGGGCAAGAACCCAAATGGAGGACGTCCTCTACTCGTCCTCACCGAGATTGCGTGGAGCACAACTGAGATAGGCAAGCACGCAATCTGTAGGTTTGAGATGTGTATGTTTGTGGATGCATGTAAGCAGTAGGCGATTTGAGATTTGAGGGGGGACGAGGGGGGACGCCATCCCCCTTGTTAGCAAAATGACCAAAATCCGTCCCCCAAAAGATGCTCAGTGCTTTGTCTCATAGCGGCGCTTCACATTACTGCTTTTAATAATTGCCACAATCTCGGAATATATGATATACTGGTTTTGAACTGCCTGTGGGAAGATTGAACATGTAAGAGTTTGTCCATTCTTGATTAAAAGCTCTGTTTTCGCTGAATGTGTAGGTTAGTAAAGGAGGAGAGCGAGGAAAAGACAATAATTCTCCCTTTATCACACAGGAACCCGGCAGCGAACTTGCATCCGGCAGCCGTTTTACTGGACTGATAAAGCGCAGTTATTGGCTGAAAACTAACACAAGTAAAGGCGCAGCGATGTGGGACAGACACAAATAATGAAACATGCTAAGCACGGAAGCACACAGCAGTAAAAAGGGACACGACGGTCTGTTATTTCCCACAGCAAAGCAAAATCACACAACAATGAAGCTCAGGTTACAATAACACAGTTATAAATCTACACATCTCTGCCCAGACATAAGCCTCTTAATTGAGATCGCTCTTGATAGCGATTTAATGTGTCAGTCCGTTTGGGTTATCCGGTGGAGTCTTCTCAGGCTCGGTACCACTATGTCTGTGGATTCAACGGCAAAGCTGGTCCTCGCTCAGGTTCTTGAACTGGTTCCGTTCCAGATTCTTGGAACCTTGGTGCTATCTAGGGAACCAGCCCGCGTTTCCACCAGTTTTGAGTGGAAGCATTGTAATTAAGGACGCGTCATCAACAAAAGGCATTGCACAATGCACAACAACCTTTAGAATATGACACCCCCACTTCGGCTCGCAAAGAAAACCTGCTATTTTTTGGTTCCAGCTGGGAACCAACTTTTCGGTTTCCCAACAAATTTATTTTTGTTCGAAATGCTCTGAACGGTTTAAAATTAGGTTGAGCGAACCAGAACGGAGCCGGTTGATGGTGGAAAAGGCCTATCAGTGAGAAGAGAGCGGGGTACAGTGGTTATCCTTCTCTCCTGTGAAGAAAACGGTTAAATTCGTATCTTCCTTCTGTAGGTATATGAAATCACTGTGTAGTGTACTGTGCACCTAGGGATTTAAAGTTCAACGCTGAAAGTGGATCACCTCCTGTAGCAATCGGAGTCGCAGTGGAAAGGCGATGGGCGGTTGGGGTTGAAGATTCTTCAACAAATAATTAAAAAAGAATGCAATTTTAGGAATTTATCTATATCAATCTAGCAAATAAAAAATTATGAGGAAATTGGTTACTGTACTTTCCTGGTAGTGTAAGAAAAAAGTAAATCTGTCATTGCCATACATTTACATATGTATGTGAATCTTTGTTATAATGTTATTAAAGTAACCCTACCGGAAAGTAATGTAGCCTCGGAGGCAAAACCTGGGCCATAAATGTCAGAACTGGATCAGGACATAGTTAGCCTAGCCTGGCATATAGACTGGAACCAAGGAGAAAAAAAGCTACCTGACAATACTCCAGGAATCATAAATTGTCATTTTTACATATCTATTTGAGTGTAAAAAAACAAAATATGATTTAACATGTTAATTAGTGAGAATTAGAGTTGTTAGTCAGTATATTTTTACACTTTGGACAGAGCCAGGCTACCTGTTTCCCCCTGCTTCCAGTCACTATTCTAAGCTCGGCTAACCAAATCCTGATTCCAGCTCTGTACTTAACACAGACATGAGATTGATATCAATCTTATCAAGCTCATCTCAAGATTTGTAGTACATCTAAGTCTGCATTTGTCATGTGTTGTGTGATCTGGAACCACACCCGTGTAACAACCATGAACAAAGTCACCATATCCTCCACTCTTGCCAACATGCTCTCAACCTTACACTCTATTGTTGCAAGCTACACAGCAGCCCTGTCATACACAAACTGCTCTTCTAAATAGCACATTTATGCATGAAAATCAATAGAACTCGCGTCAAATTGAAAACATATCAATACATTCATGTACTGTAACACTTGTTTAAGTAACTTAGAGTCACATATAGAGCAAAAACACCAAATGTGAATGTGAAGGAAATACGTACCCTTGCAGGGAAAAGTCCAGAACAAAAAGAGAAGGTAGAAGAAGTGGAAGTGCAACACATACACTTTGTAAAATAAAACAGTCGCTCAAGTTCTTGTTAAAACACACATTATTAAATATGCACATTCTACATTACAACACATTTATTCTCATAAAAATACATTTACACTTTAGATAATGTAGAAAAATTTGGAAATACAACACTGGCAGTGTTAACGTGTTTCCTTTCAAAATAAAAGTCTCTGCTCAATCCACATGTGATTTTACAGGAATTTACAATGTCCTGTTCATAATTTAGCGCAACAACATACACACTACGATATTTTTCTCAAAACATTGAACTATTCCTTTAAGACTAGCAGAAATTATAGTGCCAAGAAATTTAAACTCATTTACTTTCTCAACTGGTTTCCCAGCTTTTTCAAATGACCACCTTCAGCTTTCCCAAAGTCTATGATTATTATCTTTACATTTCCCAAGGCTAATTGTTATTTTTGCTGTACCACCTTCCTCCTTTATGCTGATTTGTCAACTTCAGTTACTAACCCAACCACTGTAGTACTTTTGCAAATTGAAATGTTTTAACTGAATCATGTTAGTTAGTACCATGGTTTATATATAAGGAACAAAGCATTGGAAAATTCCTGATGTTAATTGTAAGTTGTATTGAAATCTTTTAAAATGATTTTTGCTTACTTTGTGTTGAATGTTTTGTAGCAATGGAAGGGTGATCACCTCCAAGATGTTGTTACATGAATAGTTACTCCATTAGTGTGGCGTCATCTAATGAACAGCTGCACTGTGTGTGTGTGTGTGTGAGTGTGTGTGTGTGTGTGTGTGTGTGTGCAGTGTGTGTCAGATCAGGCTGGAGTGGATCTTCTATTTGACTTTGGAGGGGTACTTGTACTTTGACCTGAACGATGATGTCGCTGTGTGTGTGTGTGTGTGTGTGTGTGTGTTAATTGCTATGGGACATGGCCAACCAGAGAACACACATATCGATCAGGATGTTAGGTGAGATTGTTTCCTTTCATCCCGTGGCCAACTGCTCAGAGGGCCGCGGCAGCCTTATTTTGCACTTAGCTAATTGCCTCAGTGAGAAGCAAAGCTCTCACCAGCTTTACTACTGTCTACTCTTTATTGATATTTGCTCAGCGTGTTTGGATAGAGAAGTATATATAACTTTCTTTTAAAACTAATACCAAGATATACACATTATGTGGTGTTATTCACCAGGGGAGCAATAAAAAATATAGGGACAATTCAAGCCAACACAGACCGTTAGAAGTTTAAAGCTTTTGATCTGGACCTGGTGAAAAGTGGCCTCATTTTCACAAAAAGAATTACGAAAACAAACACTTTTTGATTCATAGTCTGATTTGTGTCATGCCACACACTTTGCTTGCATTTGTAGCGCCCTCTAGTGGTCGATTTGAATTAAACTTTCAGGGCATGTTTCAGGTACTTCTGTGGACATATCCTGAAAGTGTTGTGATGATTGGCCCAACAGTTGTTGACTTTGGTCTATTTATGTGCTGAGCCATGCCCCTTTTGAAGTTCATTGGTCAATATCTTGAAAACTAAATAAGATATCAACAAGCTTTAAACTAATTTTGAAAAGCTTAGTCCAATGATGATCCATGCACAATTTGGCAACAATCGGACATACAGTTTAGGATTTTTTTTTTTATTTAAAATGGCGGAAAAGCTAATTAGGCGGACTTTATTGGTCCAAGAGACTTTTTGTAGAACAATTACGGTGAGAGGGGCGTGGCGTTTTCAAAATTGCATTTTTGGGCCTTAATTACAGCGACAATTGGGCTCATATTTCTGTGCAAGTACATGCACATCATTTCCAGTTACTGGGCCATGTTTCATGTCTCTAGCTCATTCCAGCTCACAGGAATTTGAGCAGAAGCGGCAAACAACATATAAAAATATACCGGCACAAACTCAATAGGGCTTGAACCCCTTATTACATTCATGTACACTTTACATTAGAAGATATGGCAACACATATCTTTAAGTCCCCTTATTTAGTGTTCATAAACAGTATATGAACATTTAATAAATGGTTCATAACACACTATAATGTAGTTGTAAGCAGATAAGTGTTTTTTTAATGTATAAAAACTATAACTCCCCCAGGACACCCATAAGTGGAGGCTGCTGTATAAACAGATAATGAATGACAATACAGTGAAACACAGTTGTAATAATATAAAATATGTCTTCACAGGAGAAGTTATAATTGTTGAAAATACTTAACATTAATGAACTCTTAAGAATGTCCTAAATGTATAATATCAGAAATGTAAAACTGGGGGCATATTAGAGGTATGGTTTTCATATGTCTCGTGATGTTTAAACTGTCTACGGGACTATTTTATGTTCAGTAATTATTTGTGATGAATTCAGGTGTACCATTGACATGTTGCTGATGTCAATGATTGTGTGTATTAATATACATAAAGCTGTAACTGTGGGCAAATGTCTGGTAATAAATGAACTCACTGTAGTTTAGTGTGTGATAGATTATACTGAGATTCAAAATTAATGACCATGGAGAGAAATGGAGGTGACAAAAAAATGTCCTCTCTTCTGCTATTTTGTTCATGCTGTATTATTACATTATTTTATTTCTGATTTTTCCCCTAAGCTTTGTTTTCCTCACCAATTTAATGTGGTTCACAGGCCAAAACTGAGAAAAACAGATGTATTTTCAATTTGGTGTCTTATAATTTGAGTTGAACAGGTGAAGGCCTGAGGAGTAGAAGTGGGAATGATTGTCATTACTGATTGCTCAAAAGGTGCACTGAAATACATACAATGCAGTCTTTGGTAATGTTTTATTTCATGGGTTTGTAACTTCCTAATAATTTCCTAGGAAGTTTCCTCGATAACACTATGCAATTTGATACTAATTATAGGGGAAATAGAAATGTCCTTCAAACAAAAGCTTAATTTAAACCAGGGTAAATATCCATTCATTATTCATTTATTATAGGAAACTTAAAGCTAGCGTAGGTAACGTTGGAGAAACTAGCAAGAGACAGTTATATTTTGAAAGTATCCGACTGAAAAATCCCACCCTCTCCCTTCAGGCCTCCCTCTAAAGCCACTCCCCCAAAACACATTTTAACACACGCAGGTCGACACGCAGGTAGGATGAAATGATTGGATGGGCTTATTACAGGCCTGCGACAGCCAACAACAAGGCAATTCAAAGTGCTTTACATAAAACATAAAAGCAACATAGGGCAATATAAAAAAAAAACAATTAAATACACTTAAAAAGAGTTAAATAGAAAATAAAAACAAGATAAAACAGGAGAGTAAAAGTTATAGTGCAGTGTAAGAAATTAATCAATATTCGATTTAATAAAAGGCAGCAGCAAACAGAAAAGTATTCAGTCTTGATTTAAAAGAACTGAAAGTTTCAGCTGCCCTGCAGTTTTCTGGGAGTTTGTTCCAGATATGTGGAGCATAAAAACTGAATGCTGCTTCTCCATGTTTAGGGGGGCAGATAGCAGACCTGTCCCAGACAACGTGAGACGTCTGGATGGTTCAAAACGTAGCAGAAGATTGGAACTGATGTACTTTGGCCCTAAATCATTCAGTGCTTTATAAGCCAACAGTAGTATTTTGAAATCAATTATTTAACCGACAGGAAGCCAGTGTAAAGACCTCAGAACTGGAGTGATGTGATCCACATCTTGGTCTTAGTGAGAATGTGAGCAGCAGCGTCCTGAATGAGCTGTAGCTGTCTGACCAATTTGTTAGGGAGACCTGTAAAGACACCGTTACAGTAGTCGAGTCGACTGAAAATAAGCGCGTGGACAAGGTTGTCAAATACAGATGTTTTGTCATGCCCCTTGGCGTCATATAAACACGCACGAGGTACCCTTTAGCCTCAGTATTAGATGCCAGAAAGCCGTTATAACATCAGGTGACGTAATGTAAAGAGCAAGAAAGTCTGCTTAATGAGGAGGTGGGGTGGTTGGATAGGATGTTGGAAGTTATGTTACATGTCTCGTGACCTACATGTCATGTGACTTCCTACTGCCTAACCAAGTGGTATTTTTACCTAAACCTAACCACACTTTTAAGTGACGTTACATCGTTTCTGAAGGTTAGTCTGGGAATGTGAACGCGTTGGGAATACTGGTCATGTTCGTCGGAGGTTCCCAAGAATTCCTGCACTATCTGCAGGAATACCGCTGTGCGGTTTCAGCCTATCCTCTGGGGTCTCATCATTGCAGCTCTCCAGCCTGTCCCCAGCGCACAACTCATCTGGAATCAATGTAACATCTCTCCTCACCACTAAATGTGTTCCGAGGCACTTTGTCCAAACTTAAACATTGTTTACTTTTCCCAGCTTCTACCTGTCCAATGAGGAATCAGTTACATTAAATCCTATAATAGCGGGCCGGCCTCTTTCCCTCAACTACAAAGATGAAGAACAATTACCGTAATTCTATAATAGCAGCCGTTCTGCTAATTACTACACATTCATTGCTTCGGCTAATTGCTACATTGTCATTATAGTCTGTTAATTATCATGGTGCTGTCATATTCTTTGGTTTCTGGTAGGTGTTGTCATGTTCATTGCTTCTGGTAAGTGTTACATCTTCCTGGTCATGGCTTACTTCATCAAGCAGTTTCTGGTCATCAAGCAAGTCCCTGGTCATTGCTGACCTCATCGAGTTCCTGGTCAAATCAAGACCTATGAAACCTTATTCCTAGTAAATCATGCTTATAACTGGTGGTGGTGTCTTGTTATATGGTTTTCACAGCTGATATTGTGGTTTATTCACAATTGCGGTCATGACAATATAGGGCGACTGTGGCTTAGTGGCAGAGCAGGTTGTCCACCAATCAGACGGTTGGCAGTTTGATCCCAGCTTCCCCCAGCCCACGTGTCGAAGTGTCCTTGGGCAAAACACTGAACCCCAAATTGCTCCCAAAGGCTGTACCTTCGGTGAGTGTATGCGAATTATTTACTTTATTTGAATTGATAGCACCTGCCGTCAGTTTGTGAATGGGGTGAATGTGATAGGTAGTCGGAAAAGACTAGAAAGGTGCTATATAAGTACAGTCCATTTACCATTTACTGACCAATCAATTGTATGGACCATCATACATTTTTGGAAGACATATAGGACATATACATTTATTTGTCATTCTGGCCACATTCAGGTCAACGTGACCTCATCATCATAGCATGGTCTAAGTGACCTCATTCATCGCACCATTTTTTAATAAGTGTAACAATCTTAATTGTCTTTTCAGCTATGGTGGAAAAGGTTTCAGTCGTAGTCATCTGGACACTGTTCAGAATCAAGACGTTTCAACGTCTCACCTCTAGTTCATCACACCCAGTGCAGTTTGAGAGCTCATCAGAAGTCCACTCCTCATCACATCCAGATATCTTTAGCATCCTTCCACCACAACCACCACCAGTGTCTGGGGTATCCTATACTACTCATCTCATGGCTTCAGACTCTTCACATTTCTTATCTTCTTTATGCACATGTCAATAAAAACATTTATTAATTCACAACAAGGTCTCTCCTGATTGAAATGAATTCACTGATAGTTGCTTTTTAAATGTATTTTTAGCAGTGTGTTAACACATTTACACATAATTTTCCCACAGTTTTACCAGACTTGGCTAATGTTATATTGTCAAACTTTGCAACAAATTTGCATATGAACTCTGTTTCATGTAAGTCTGAAATATTCGTGTGCACGTGGACTATATGGACTGAACCACGTCTACAGACCGACACTACAGGTGCCTTACTATACCCCTCAACTTTTTACAATGGCCACAGCTTTTCCAGGGATTACCAGAAAATAATTTACTCCACCTAAGCGGAGACAAGATGTACTCACATCGACTTCTCCACACCTCTCTCCCCTCCCTTCCCCAGCTGTGCTCACTGAGGCCCTCCCAGTGCTTTAGAAGCACTGGGAGGGCCTCAGTGAGCCAAAAGCCAGCATGGAGGCATTTATCTTTGCTGTGCTCACTTCCTCTCAGCAGCTTATGTCTTCCATTCTGTCTGCCTGATGGATCTCACAGGCTGCAAAAGCTGGCATCTGCTTCAAAGCTGAATCTGTTCCATACCCACCATGCGAGCTCACAACGTTTCTCGCACTAGGTTTTGTTTAATCACAAATCGCTGTCTACCTTTTTCAGGTCTTATGTTCCCATCAGTCCTACCTTTCATTATTCACTGTAAAATAATTAATTATGTATTTGCTTTTGGGGAAGTTATGGAGTGGACACATAACCCTCCAGTGGAATTTGTGCCTTTATTTTTTATTTACTGTACATTTTAATTATGGACTGCATTAGACACACGATGCCTTACTGAAGCAATTTTCATTGTCATTCTTGAAACTGAACAAGACAAGTGTATCTCACTTGAAGCAGGTTGATGACTTGACACTAATGCAGATACACACACACACACACACACACTTGTTTTGTTTTGGGACCCGCTGCTGAGTGGGAGCTTTCAGCAGCTGGTAACTGCAGACGGCGAGGCAGAGTGAATGTCAGAGACAACACAGTGGCAGACAGACAAGCTGTCTGGAGCCTGTGGTTATTGGCCTCATTGATTGAGACAGATGCTGAGCTGAGAGACACTCTGGCAAATGGAAGCTGAAATTCACAGAAGACTCGGCATCTAGCAAGGTGGTTCACTTCTGTCTGGTCATCAGTTCTGCTCCGGGGTGTCCGATGTTCTCACCTTGCCTATGTGACTTCGCCCTGGACAGCTGGCATCGATTGAACATGGGACGACAGCGTGATGACTGATGAGCTAAATTCTCTGTTATACTGGTCTCACCATACAAATTCTAGATGAGTGAGAAGGCTTCGTCTCAACATCAGCAACTACCAACCTACTTGTACAAATTCTGACCAATGGTATTGATGCATTGCAACCTAACTGTCAGTGATAGTTCATTATACTCATGTCATGTTCTGCAAAACCATTTTATAACAAAAGGTATTTTGGTATTTTTTTTATATTGTTAAAAGACTACTTCAAAAAAATCATAATTTTCGGAGGTTTAAAATTAGGCCAAGTAAACCAAGACCTGAGGAGGAGAATAATTCCAATTTTAAGATTATGGTGATCAATGAGGCAGAGTCTAACTCACTTTTATATGGTCATATTGTGTTAGAAATAGGCCTACCAGTAGGCTGGAGTTTACGTTTTGGCCTATTCAAACAATTGAATTGAATTTAAAATGTATGTATCAGTTTACTTTGTTTTTTTTTCAATGTGTTACTGGTGCATTCTGGTCAGATTTAATTCTTTTTATCAAAACAAGATTTTATCTTCAAAAAATAATTTTCACAAATGAAGAAAATAATGTTCTCAACCTCATTTTAACCATACTAAAAGTATCAAACAGTAATTTGCAGGTTACAGTATGTTGAGAAAGAAGGTTGACACATGGTGAGATTTCAAACTGTGCAGACTTAAGCACATATATTATTACTTGTTTAAATGTCATGAACAGTTCATTAGAAAAATATTTGTCATAGGTACAAAAAGATTTCAGATTGAGCCTTTTTAACCTGTCATCAACAATGAGTGTCAATCACAATTATTATCAGCAGAGTAGTCTTAGTGAAACTCTCATAGAAATGCATCAACTAAACAAGAATACTTACATATACAGTACATACACTTATATACAGATGACCTTACATGCCTATACAACTCCTATCCACAAACTAGCATACAAATGTTCACACATTAACATATATAGGAAACAATATAACCAAAAGAAATGTCTATGCTATGCTGCTTTGGTAGGAAACAGCTTTGATGAAATCCTATTTCCAGTCACTAGACAAGTCCTTACATTATAATTGCATGGAAGAGTGGATGGCATTACCTAATCTAAGATCATGTGCGATCTTAGAAGTGCTGTGTGAAAATCTCCTCTTTCTCTGGGGCTCCATCGCTCACGGTCTAAAACCATCGGGTATAATCCCAGCTGACATCCTACACAGGCCGAGGAAACGGTGAAGGCGAGGTGGGGTGCGCACCAGGCTGTGGAGGCATCCCTTCAATCCCCCCCTTACCTTGTTTTGATGGCTAATGTAGAACCTCTCTGGAGCAAGATGGACACCCTACCAAGTGGCGAAAGCCTTTTGGGAGGCTTGCATCATCGCCCTGACCAAGGAAAATATCCAGACGCTCCGGTCGTTTTGGACTTGTGTTATGGGAACATACAAAATGCTTACACCCCTCGTGTGCAGCCACCACTGGGCTCCCGTGGACCATAACACAGCAAGACAGTCCCCTTCATACTGTAGAAGTGGACTTTTACCATCAGCTCAGGAGGTGCAAAGCTGGCAAGGCCCCTGACCCAGATGGGATCACAGGAAGGCTGCTCAAGAACTGTGCCTTGGAGCTCTCCCCTGTTCTTTATTCTATCTTTAGTGAGTCGCTCCAGACTGCAACCATCCCCACCCTCTGGAAAACATCTATTATCATTCCTGTGCTCATGAAACCCAGCCCCCCTGAACTGAATCACTATAGACCAGTAAGCACTCACCGCCATAATAGCAAAATGCTTAGATGCTGGTACTGAATGCCACCCTCCCAGTTGTTAGCCCACAGCTGGACCTCAGTTCGCTTACAAAGCCAAAAGAGGGACAGAGGACGCTGTGGCATGTCTCCTTCACACTCTCCTCCAACACCTGTACTCCCCTGGCCACTATGCCATGGTCCTCTTCATATATTTTTAGCTCAGCCTTGAATACCATTTAAAGGCACCTGATGATCAGCAAACTCCACCATCTTCACATTATACCTTTCCTCATCCCCTGGATCCACAGTTTCCTTAGTGACAGACCCCAGACAGTCAGGGTGGGTATCATTACATCTCCCATCATCACCGTCAACACTGGAGCCCCCCAAGGTTGTGTTCTGAGTCCCTTTTAATACAAACTATACACCAATGACTGTCTTAGCCCCTCCTCCATTAAAATACTTAAAATATTCTGATGACACAGCCATACTCGCCCTCCTCATAGACAGGGACTCAGTCAAAGCCTACCAACAATCCGTTGCCCACTTCACCCAGTGGTGCACAGACAGTCACCTCCTCCTCACTGTCACCAAGTCAAAGGAGCTCATCTTCGACACCCACAATAAACTCACCACCCCTCATTGCCCCACTTCCATCAATGGCCAGCCAGTGTAGATGGTGGAGAGCTTTATATACCTCGGCATCATCCTGGACAATAAACTGAGCTTTGATTACCACATCACAGACATCCATAAACGCTGCCAAGACTCTCTGCCATCCGCAAACTTAGGGCTATCTCAGTTAAACCCCACCTCCTTCTTCTTCTACACTGAAGTATTATTGAATCCATCCTTCTGTACTGCGCCACCTGCTATTTCACCATCACACCTGCATTTCCTTGTTGCTGAAACACATAAGGTCAATACCGAACAGAGGTCACAGTTTGTTTATTAGAATCCCCATTAGCTGCTGCATCACACCAGCTATTCTTCTTATCTAACACAGTGACAATACAATTCAACACCACTTGGAACAACTCACAATTACATACTGACAATACAACCCTCAACACAACATTCTAGCTTAGACTGAAAGGATTCATCACTAGAAGACACACACACCAACAAGTTCTGAGAAAATAAACACTGAAGCGTTAATCAATTACAGTCATTATTACCACTGCAGTTACTGTTGCAACTATAGTTATAATAGCAATTATCATCATTACAATTATTACCATATTATTATATTATTATTCTAATAATAACATCAACAACAATAATGATACGAAGCTCTGTTGTGCAGAGTAACGAAATGCTGCTTCTCCATGTTTCGTTTGGACCCTATTAACAGTTATCAGGCCGCTAACTAAAAACATCAAAAGTGCACGGGTGAAATAAAAATATGATTGCAATACAAGTTTGAATTCAAATAAAGTGCATATGGCAAAGTACAAAGATAAGTACAAAAATAAGATATATACTTTATACATATATAGATACTGTAGTGGCAAAACTTTACTTTTGTTTTGTTTTAGTTAGACCACTTCTTTCAATGTTGGCAGTAGAAAGAATTCTGACTCGTATCCATGAGCTCACTTCTTTATCCACAGGCAAACTATGTTACAGACTGCTCACAGGACTCCAGGAATAAAGGCGATGTCATTGTATTTTTAGGCTCTTTTTATCAGTCATCTGGCAGATTCCACTGACCAATTACCACATTCTTTGTTCTGTTGTCATTAACTAAGGATGACGGTCAAAAGCTGTATACTTCCAAACTATGCACATGGTCTGACTAAATCACTTTCATTTTCTAGGTTACAAGTTCTACACATCAGCATTAAGTGACTTTACAATAACCAATAAACTGTCAATAAAACAAATTAACCTTGATTCTGTATTATTTCTGGGCAAAATTTGTTAACTGTATTCATTATGCAGAAAATACAACATCTATACATTTCAAAATATAGGACTCTATTTCAAACATATTATCAATGCTTTTGACTCTTAACAGATACACCAAAGTAAAAAGTGGCAATAAAAATTATCCAAGGTGAGTTGACTGGTATGTTGTGTTCAGTTTTCTTTTGTCTTTGTCTGAACTCTAACATCAGCATTCTGAAAAGCAGAAGTTGCCTGAGAGTATATTTATGAAAAAAAAAAGTTTTGTTATGGTCTAACCTGCTGAAGGGGAAAGCACTGACAAGTTTCTATGATCCTGAAAATTAATCGACTGATTCTAGGTATGTTTTTAACATTATGGTATGTAGACTTTTTTATTAATGTGACTAATAAAGAATACATCTGGTGATATTCTGTAGTTTGTAGGGAATTATGGTTTAAATGGCATCGATATTTATATTAAATAATACTATTATTAATAATTAATAATATAATTTAACTTCATCTCGGGGCACCACTCTTAAAGAAAAGAAAATTGATAGCCAATTAATTAATTTAGTCTCATAAAATATACTTAACTATCAATTTGGAACTCTGATTAATAATTAAATTAATAACTATAACCAGAATTACCATCAATAGCCAGTAACTTGAAGGATTTGGAGATCTACATAGAAGAGGTTGGCGATATACACTCTTATGCAATATTAAGGAACATAATGAAGACCAGCAGATTAATATCAGCTCAAATAAAGATTAAAAATAAATTGCGAGTTTCTTCCACCACAAACATAACAAAACACAAATATCTCATATGTTTTCAGCGTAGGTACACTTTGAATCGTTGCTTCAGCAGTTGCTCCACTTCCTGTGGAGTCAACAAGCAGAAATACGGACAGCGCTACTCTGCCATTGCAACCCACATTGTGGCCAGGGGTGTATTATCCTAAAGTCCTGTCAACAGGATTCAAGCACTTAGCAGCAACCTAGCTGCCACCTAGCATCTAAAGTTATCAAGTGCAGCTCACCTTTTACTGCTGCAGCATCACTGTGGTAACGTGGCAGGAAGTGCCTCAAATGAAACTGTTTGTTGTAAACTGGATTGTGTTGTATTATTAAAAGTAATAAAGAATTTCAGACCTGAGTTCTGAATAAAATATGTTACTTGTTTTATGGATTGTGTTTATAAAGTAAAGTACTATAATATGCAGTGAGGAAACCTTACATGCTGTATGTAAAGCAGATGCACTGCTGGACATTTTAAGGCTTATTTCATTACTAAGGCAGAGTTGCTGCAGTGCTTTCAAAGGGCAAAATATTGTCAAACCCTTCCAGGGGTGACTCATAGCGCCACTTTTACTAAAATTATCAAAGAATGTGTTTACAGCAGCCACACTGCAAATTACTTCTCACTGCAATCCCCTTGATCTCTCTGGCAGTGGTGATTTATGAAGATGTTTTACACAAGCCTTCTGGGGCCAGTATCCAGCCATGAGAGGTTAATAGCACAAGTCTGGAGAGTAAAGGGTTAGTTTAGCATTATCTTCCTCTTTGAGCTCTCTCAAGCAACGTGAATGTGACCTACTGTCTACCATTGCAATTATTTGAAGAGAGGGTGATAGCAGTTGACTGGAGGGTGAGCTTTACTACTATCATCAGTCATCAGGTCTTTGAGGAAATCTGGGGAGGTGAGTGGCAGATTTGAAGCGAGTCCCAGGGAGATTGTGGAAAAATGTAATGACTCAGTTTCACTTTTATTTAACTTAACACCTCTCAGGTACGAACAATGCAGAGCATTGCCTTTCCCTGATGAAATAATGGTTAAATATGTAGCACTATCAAACAGAATTAAACCTAAGAAAGGCACTGTAGACTTGAGAGCCCCTAAGCTAGATGAGATGCTTTTTACTCACAGTAATGCTCACCAGGTTTCACAGGTAAGTACATAACAATGAGATAAACAATAAACTAGGCTGCATGTAAAATATATAATTAATTAATTAACAATATAATATATTACACTGAGAAATTATTTGTTTTTGAAAAGTGTTTTTTGCTTTGACACGTAAGTGGTAATAGTAGATTGTGGAATTGTGGAAGCTGAGGGAGATTTTAACAGTGACAGTGCCATTGAAATAGTAGTAGACAGGTAGAGTTCAGCACACCTTATGTTACGTTTAGTGTCAAACAAGAAAAACTGGGAACTGGACCCAAATGCAGACTAGGAGGCAGAGCTGGTGCAGATAGATGATTTTATAAAGTTCAGTTGCTTACACACGAATTAAGGCAGGCAGAGATGAATCAACCAGGAGAGCAGTCCGAACAGGCAATAGAGTCCAAAAGGCAGAAGACAAAATCCAAAATTCACAAGACATGAAAAAGTCCAAGAAAAAACGAGGAACAAACAACAAAACGGGACGCTTGACACAGGCGTGGGCGGAAGACCTTAGGCAAACAGCCCGGGGGCAGGACAGAAGCGGAGCTGGGAACCTCAGGTGAATGGTCCAGGGGCTGGACAGGAGTGGGGCTGAAAACCTCAGGCGGACAGCCCGGGGGCTGGACAGAAGAGCAGAGCGGGTCAGGGGGGTGACCAGGAGGCAGGGCTGAAGGGCTGAGCAGGTCCGGGTGATGACCAGATGTACGGAGCAACTCAGGAGGTCGGCGACGAAGGCAAAACCCCTCTGGAGGTCGGCGGCATGGCTGGAGATCAACACCTAGGTCTGGCGACAGGGTAGAAGGACAGGAGGCCGGCAACAGGGCAGCAGGACTGGAGGCCAGCAACTGGAATGCAGAGCTGAGAGACGGTGGATCCGGGGAAACAGGAGACTGTCGCTGCAGCGAACTGCAGCAGTTCATAAACTGGGAACAGCTGCTTCTCCATAGGAACTGGAGTCTGCAGTAGCTCAAGAACAGCGAATTGCAGCAGCTCAGCAGGTTCAGGTGACTGCTGCAGCACAGAGAGTTCAGGAGGTTGCGGCCCAACCGGAACAGGAGATGACTGCGATCCAGCAGCAGCAGGATGTGGCAGCTGCGATCCAGCAGCGGCAGGAGTGTGCTGCAGCTCCGCAGGGACAGGTGACTGTGGCCCAACTGGAGCAGGAGATGGCTGCTGCGATCCAGCAGCGGCAGAAGTGTGCTGCAGCAGAGGAGATTCAAGAGTGTGCTGCACCCCAGAGAGTTCAGGGAGCTGCCGCAGCACAGGGAGTTCAGGAAGCTGCTGCAGCACAGAGGGTTCAGGAAGTTGCTGCATCACAGGGAGTTCAGGGAGCAACTGCAGCACAGAAGGTTCAGGGAACAGCTGCAGTACAGAGAGTTCAGGTAGTTGCTGCAGCACCGAAGGTTCACAAGGTTGCAGCAGCTCAGGGGATTCAGGAGCCCAGCCCAGGAACCTGTGATTGCAGCAGCCCAGTAACAGGTGTCGGCCGGGCCGCTGACTGGGGATGAAGAACAGGTGTCGGCCGGGCTCCTGACTGGAGATCAGGCAGGACTGATGGTGGCTCAGAGGCACTGGATGGCTGAGTCTCTATGATCAAGGGTGGCTGAGTCTCTGTGGCGCTGGGTGGCGGGACCTCCACAGCACAGGGCAGAGGTGAGGACAAGCCGCTGGACAGCAGTGAGACATGACTTTCCAGAAGGTGGCTTCAGGACAGGAACAGGCTGAGGTGCAGACTGACAACGAGCAGGCCGGAGTGAAGTCTGCTAGCTAGCAGGCTGGAAACCCAGCTGATGGCTGCGAGGGCCTCCAAAAGCAAGGCGGGTGCCTAGGTACAGGTTTTGGGGTGGGACCGACTCAGGACAGGCAGGCTTGTGGTTAGCAGACAGGAATGTAGGCTGGGGGCTAGCAGGGCTAGAGGTCTTGCTTGAAGTTGGAAATCACTGCCAAATTTGTAGCCATAGCCAGCATGACCAATACCCTAGGCCTTGACAAAATTTCTTTCTCCATTAAAGTATAAACAGAAATCCTGTGGCCAAAATCTGTGGTGCCCGCTGTTTTACCTAAATTCCATCAGCATGTCCACACCCCCACCAGGGGAAGTAATAGCCTGGACCATGTTTACACGAGCATTTCTGGCAGCTACAAAGTTCTACCCCAGCCTATTTTGGTCAGTGAGACCATATTTCCCTGCTTCTCCTACCTACTTACACCCAGCTGATTAAAACGGTCAAACCATCAGGAAAAAAAAAAGAGTTAAAGTGTGGACAGATGAAGCTACAGCAGCTCTACCGGACTGTTTTGAGTGCACAGACTGGCTCACATTCAGAAATGCTGCCACCCAGGAGAACCACATCACTCTTGAGTAATATACATCATCAGTGACATCATACATCAGCAAATGTATTGATGAAAACAAAAGTAAAGAAAGCTCAGAAACAACTGTACAGAGGAGCAGTAGAAAGCATCCTGATTGGAAACATCATGGGATGTGCACAGCCCAGGACAGGAGGGCTCTGCAGCAAGCGATTAAAACTGCCCAGAACATCATTGGTACTATATATCGCGCATCAGTGATATCAGTAAGGTGAGATGTTCAGAGCCCAAAGTATACTAAAATAAAATACCCACCAGCTACAGACTGTGGAAAGTCCAGTTGAGGCTGATGGGAATGTCATTAGGTTTGCAAGTAATTAGTCAAACCAAAGTATTGGAAAATTTAAATTTAGACCAGAAAGTGGCAATAAATAAAAAAATCAGGGGATCACCAAAGTCATTAGGATTCATCCTCTTGGTGCCCTGGATATCTGTGCCACATTTCGTGCAACCCATCGAATAGTTGTTGTTGTAGAGATGTTTCACTTAAAACCACAAATGTCAACCTCATGGTGGTTCTAGAGGAAAAATCAGGATATCACAAATCCTGTTTTCCCAACAGCTGTTAAAAGTTGGTGGTCTGGCTCACTTTGTTTTTACTTCCTTCAACCTTGACACAGCTCTGTAGAGTCCAGCTCCTTTAATCAGCCTACACTCTGAGCCTCAGCCTATTCTGTGTGTTTGTGTGTCTGTGTGTGTATGGAGGTGTGTGTACATGCAGTGATTCCTGGTGCGGACAAAAGGTTAGTTATAGGATGCAGCCTTTCTGGCTCACACAGTGTGTCCTATTATCACCAACATATTGGAGTGGTAGGCTACGTTACCCACAGTTTTGGCACCACACCAACAACCTCACCTCCCTTTCATCATCATCTGCAATATTGCAGTTTCTGCATGATGACAAACTGAGAGTATTAAGAAAGAAATCACAAAATCTGTCAGTCCCGTCTGCTTCAAATCTACATGAGGTTTAAATTGCAGAACAGGGCCATGAAAGTCAAGGCAAGGTCAATCCACCAAAAACTGTTTGCCTTGAATTACATGCAGTGTGTACTGTGTTTTCTTCCTCTTTAACTGCAAGTCTACAATTTATTATTATTGTCTTATCTGTATATATTTTAATATCACAATTCTTCTGTGTATGTATGGTTTTATTTTTCACATGCTTTGGCAATGTTAACATCTGTTTCCCATGCCAATAAAGCCCAAATGAATTGAATTGAGAGGGGGTGACAAGCAGCAAAGGACTGCAGGCTGGAATCGAACCTCGGCCTCTGCAGTAAGGACTCAGCCTTAGTCCATGGGGTACAAGATGAGCTACTGGGGCACCCCAATAAAATCATTCCGTCTGGGCATTTGGTCCACAGCAAGTATCACAAGTACTGGCTAGATTGCCATGAAATTTGCGAATGGTATTCATTGTTCATAGAAGACCAACCAACTCCAACAAGCCCTCCAATCTACCACTTATATTGGAATTGTCCAATATAAACATTCCCACAGATATTAGGCTGTTTTTTGCATTTGAACATGACACCAATGCTGTCATTTTTCTGTTGAGGGCAGTCTCAATGATTCCTATACTCATTTTGATGAACCCCAACCTTTCATTTAGCACCGTCATGCCTTGCTCCCAAGAGGAAGAACCTTTTCTATTTAACAATGCTTAATGATTTTTCCTATACATCTCACCAAAGGTGAAAATATCTACTAAACTATTAACTGCATCTAATCTACGAGTTAGCCAAAACACACATAGCCATAAAATGTGCTGAGAACCTTCATTATCTGAAGGGGATAACTGTTTTTATTTTAATGACCCACACGGCCTTGGTGCTACACTTTCGATAATAAAATGAATGACACATTAATAAAATTTTAACGCTTTTGTATTGTGAGGTGTAAAGAATAATTTTATTTTTTATTAATGATATACTATTACATAAAATAAAAAGTAAGACATTTTGGGAAATGACTTATTTATTTATGCAAAGCTTGGCTAACCACATACTGACTCTAGTGCCGTACTTAAAGGAATAGTTTGCTTTTGTAGAGGAATAAATTGTTACTTAGCAGGTAAAGGTTAATATTGTAACAGTTAATCAAAATTACTAACTGCTTGTTGCTTTAAAGAGTAGAATTTGGTTTGTCCTACTGAGAGAAGACAGAGAGCAGACATTAGTATCTTAATACTTCAACCTTGTATGCAGTAAGCATACAAATCCAGCCACAAATCATGGCTGGAATTTGTGTTGCGTGGCTCGGTCTGAGCTGCTTTGTTTGTTTAGCATTTACAGAGCCAGGGCTGTGTACATTCCTCCGTGCTCCATTTTCCTGTGCTGGGCCTGGGGCCTTCCGAGCAGCGTCCGTAGGTGGTGGAGGGGAAACAGCAGGCATTTCATCCAGGATCAGCAGAAGCGGGGCTATAGCGGCATTTGATGGATGGGCCGGAGCCTCATCAGGCAGAACTGCAAAATAGTTTGAAAGCTCAAGGCGAAGCCGTGATGTTATTGCACCTGAGCAGTTCCTGCTGCCACGAACCACCTCGGACCAGGATGGTTGCATCCGGACGTTAGTTTGATTAGGTGTGAAGGTAGGAACTGGAGCCTTGGGTCTGGCTCCTGTTTGAGCACACTCGGCACCTGGCTCCACGGCTCCCACAGCAATGGTGACACTTGACACCAACACATCAGCCTCACTCACGTCGTATAATTTGTTCTCCACAGCTATCAAACTCTTCACTCGGGCACCAGGTTCAGCACCGGCTCTGGGGAGGAGGGTGAAAGAGCAAGGGATGCCTGCATGTACGAGATGTACTGGGCATCTGATGTTTCAGTAGTGCAAGCAAAATTATTACCTAAGACCCCAAAATCTCAGAATTTTTTCAAAACTGTGGGTGCCTCCGGTATTCCATGCCTTGACCCATTAACTATCGTGTATGGGGATTTTACGGGAGAACATCCATTGCTATTGTCTGACTATTGCCCTGTTAACCTTTTAGGCTGAGAACTGATGTGTTTGCTAGGTATAACGCTTCAAACAGATTTCTTCTATTCTTGGGACATTGTTGATCAGTCAGCTAGGGATACACTTTTCTCCACACTCCCTCACCTAACAGACACCCCGGATTTTTTGCATTGCACAACAAATTTCTCACCAGACCACAGGGACACCTCATATGAAAGTCAGTGGTTGGTGCAGGAGGGAAATTAAAGCATAAAAATTGACTATGTGTATGTTGGATGTGTATTCTCACCCCCATGTCCTCTCTAAGTCACCAGACAGAGTGGAAGGACATTGGCCCATGGGTGAAGTCTCTCCAAGACATTACAGATTGGCAGTACTTGGGAACAGTACTTTGTATTCCTCCTCTGCACACCCCACTCGCTACACCACCAGCATACACATGGATGACCTCACACCACTGACTGACAGAGCAGTGACATATTGAAACTCACGTCCTACTGCCACCTTGTTAACACAGGTGGAAGAGGAGGACATGCTCTCCGTAGTTCCTACAACATTATGGGCAAAAAGCAAATCCAATTTTGGCACCATGACAAATGCCCCACCGGTTGTAGTTGAGCCCAAATCTTCATTCAGACCATGAAGGCTTCAGTACTCACTCAGCTCAGAAGCCACAGACTGTATTCAACCTGTCATTGAATCACTCATACAACAAGGAGCTGTTGTGGAATGTCCTCACTCACCATGCAGCACCCCCATTCTGCCTGTTAAGAAACAAAATGGTGGATGGAGACGTGTTCAAGACCTTAGGGCTGTAAATGACACTGTTCAACATCTCCCACTGTGTCATGGAACAGCTGTACCATTCCTAGTGTCTCTGTCTGTTTGTCTCCTGTTGGTTCCCCTCCTGTATATATCTGTGTATTGTAAACTTTCAATCAGAGACTGACACTGCTACCCATCTGCTGCTCCTCACCTGCTCTCCATCCACAATCAACACCTGGCAGTATATTGTCAGCGTGTTTGTTTATTTGCAAAAGAAAAGTCTGGAGAGAAGCTATTCCTTAATTTGGCATTTATTAAAGAATTGGAGGATCAAAAGCATCTTGCACAAGGATTTTTTCTATTCAGAAAACCACAGTCAGCAAGCTGTTAATCTGTAGTCATCATCCTAAAAAATAATGCTATTCTTAACATTACACAGAGTTTTAAATGAAAATGTACAACTATCTGATAGGTTTCTACAGAGGTGGGGAGGAGCTGTGGTTCAGACTTAGCTCTCCCTTTGTTGGTGCACAGACTGGTCCCAGCCTCTTGGCACATGATTCCACCCTTCGTGTGGAGACAGCGCCCTAGTGGAGGAATCCTACACTTCCTCTGTTTGTAAGTTGCTAAAGTCTCTGCTTCGTTCCCCAAAACTGATACTTTTCCTCTCATGGTCATTACAATACATACTGTCCTCAGTACATGATGTTCTTTCTGATATCCCTCTTTCTTTGTATAAATGTAAGCCTGTTTGCAACAGCTAATCAACTTTTCCCTGCAGTCAGCAAGTCTGCAGGACAACACTTTGAATTGTTAAGCCTCATGCCTCGTGTGTGTGTGTGTGTGTACAAAAGTTTCAACATGGTATTAATATAATAGACAAACAACCTTCATTTAAATTTTTTATCCTCACAAATCCCTCCTTTTACACCTTTTAAGGTGTAAACTCAATCAAAATGATGCAATTACACACTACAACCCCCATCTACCAGTACCTCCTGTAACTCTTCTTCCTCATCTGACTCCAAAGCTTCACCTAACAGGGGCATTTGGTAAGGCAGAGGGTCTTTCTCTTTGGTAAGGGCAGTGGTAATGAGACGGTTGATCAATGCACGTAAGCAGGGGATGCAGCAACAGCCACAGCACACTAAAATGGTTGATGACTGAATTTTCAGCCAACTCTTAAGACAGGGAAGTAAGGCCAGCTAAAGCTTTGGTGATGCTTCCATCAGGGGCAGTATTATTGGGAATGAATGTACAGCAGAAATCCAAACATTTTGCAAACTCCACCCTTTTCTGCCAACAGCATATCTAAAGCCATCCTATCCTGCCAGGCCATAAGGGAAGTTGGTCCCAATTGTTCCTCTTAGGCCACAGAGGCCTGGTTGGCGAAAAGAGTGCCACAGTCGACCCCTAGGGTCAGCCATAACAGTTAGGGCTTCTCAACTCTTTGGGTCAAGTTCTTAGTTTTATCTTTCAGAGCCCTTACTCGTGTTCAGCCAATTCAGTTCTAACCTCCGCTAATGTGCGTGAGGGTGCTGGGGCTGGTACACAATGTGTCAGGTGGTGCCAAATTGCTCCAGCTTTTCCTTTTACCTGGACTGCATAGGAGGTACACTCAACCACTTCATAAAGGTACTGTCCACCTGGGATCAGTCCACTTTCTCTTGTGAACTTTCACTCGTACCTAATCCCCTACCTGTACTGCTGGAGTCTCGGTGACGGTTGCTTCGGGTTCGGCCAGCTGTACCTGTTTACACAAAACTCGGGACAAGTTAGTCAATGCAGTCATGCATTTGTCACAGTCAATCTGACCTCCTCCCTGGCCCTGGGTGTCAGCAACTCATGGGGTGTCTTGAATCCTGGGAGGCCTCATGGACCTGCATCCACCCAACAGCAACTCATGGATGGTGTCCACCACCCCCACCACTGTTTGTTACTGAAATGTGAGCCATTATCTCAGCGTACATTACGTGGGACCCCGTATCTTGGTATTAGCTCATTTTTCAACAATTTTACTACTACATCTGCTGACTTTTTCTTGCATGGTATTGCCTCTACCCACTTGGTGAATCTGTCCACCATCACCAGCAAGTAACAGTAGCCTTTTGTTCTGTTTTCCACACCCATATCGGTGAAGTCAATCGTGATGTCTTGGAATGGTGCTTCTGGTACTGGAAACCTTCCCATTGGGCACTTGTATGCCTGCTTAGGGTTGTGTCCATTGCAAGTGTAGCAGTCTGTCACATTTGCCACAGTTTTCCACTATGGCTGTCATGTGGGGATGCCACCAGCATCCTTCAATGTTCTTCTGTGTTTTCTTCTTGTTCTCATGAGCTGGTCCGTGTGCTTGTTTGAGTAGTAGCTGACAAAGTTTGGCTGGAGCCACTATTCTTCCATCATAAGCTCTCCACAGGCCTTTCTTCTTTGTTGCTCCTTTCCGATGCCATTCACTTTGCTCATATACTCCTGCTTGTTCTTGCATGTCAATGATGTCTTTCTCTGTTAGTTCTGGTAGTTGTTCAATGGTGACACACATCTGTCTTGGTGTGTATGCTCCTGCCTTCTTGGCTGCTAAGTCTGCAGCATTCTTTCCTTCAGCTATGCTGGTGTCTAGTTTCTGGTGTCCTTTGCATTTTATCACGGCCACAGCTGCAGGCAGTAGTACTGCTCTTACCAGTTTTTCTAGCTGTGCTCAGTGCTTTACTGGAGTGTTGGCTGTAGTCAGGAAGTTCCTTCTGACCCACTGCGGTCCATCCACATGTACAGCTCCATGTCCATAGGCTGAGTCTGTGTAGATGTTCACTCTTTTTCCTTCAGACAACTCCAGGGCTCTTGTTAAGGCCACTTTTTCAGCCAGCTGTGCTGAGGCTGGTTGTGGTATGAGACCTTGGTCTTTGTGTATGGATCCTGTTTTACTACAGCATAGGAGGCCACATTTCCACTGTCTCTTCTGTAGCAGCATCCATCTGTGAACAGGATCACTTCTGGGTTTTGTAGAGGTTCTGTTTCCAGATCCGCACTGAGTCTTACGTCTTTCTCAGTTCTTTCCGAACAGTTATGCGCTTGGTTACTGTCTATGGTCAGTCCACTTGCCATGTTCACACCTTCAGTGTGGTATGTGACATGTGGTTGCAGCAGAATATCTGACATTTTCGTTTTTCTTGCTGTGGAGAAAGTGAATGCACTTGATCCCAAAAATGCCACTACTCCATGATCAGTGTTCACTTTCAATTCGTGGCACATTACTATGTGGCTTGTTTTTGTGATTGCTTTTGCCAATGCTGCTAAGTACCTTGTACATCCTGCTTGCCCTGTTTCCATATTATCCAGTTTGGAGCTGTGGTACAGTAGCACTCTTCTTTCTTTGGCCTTGTTGTTGTTGCAGAGCTTGGGAACCCTCTCCTCCTCTAGGGCAGTCTCTGGTCCAATGTCCGAGTTGTCCACATAGGTAGCAGGGGCGGGGTCCTCCCATGTGTCCTCTCCCTCTTCCTCTGGGGTCCTCCCACTGGCCTGGTTGGGGATATGGAGGACTGGGGTAGTACTGTGGTTGATCTGCAGGGGCCACTGGTCCGGCAGACGGCAACTGAGCTTTAATGGCCTCAGTTACGGCCTTGGTCACTTCCTATTGCCAATTCCCATCTGGAACAATAGGGGTGGCCACCATCTGCTTGGCTTTACTTTTGTTCCTGTTAACCTCATCCTCTTTTTCTGCCACTTGGCAGTGTAACAGCCTCTTAGAGGTGTTTGGTATGGGGGAGGGTCCATTTCCAGTAGGGGGGGTATAGTTGGCTGGGCAGATCCCCTTTCTCTGGAGGTGCTGATGGGGAAACTGGCAGCACAGTTGCTGTTGCTGAAGCTGCTGCTGACCACTCCTTTCTTTCTCCGCCTTCCCCTGGCTCTTGCCTGCTGCTGTCATTATTGCACAAATGGCTGTGGTGGTCATATCTCTGTCTCTAGCTTTTTCCAGTCTCCTATATGCCAATCCCCATTTATGGCTTCCTGCTGTCTCCCAATCACAAAGGGCTTCTCTATGATTTGCAGCTGCAGCAGTCACCATGCACATGATCACTTGAAGGGTGGGCTTGTCTCTCCCATTTCTCCCACAACTTTTCCACAGCTTTCTTTGTCTGTTCCTTGTCTTTTTTACCTACTTTTCCCTCTAGCTTTTGTATCACATGTGCCTTTAACTGGCCCAAACTCATAGGCTGATCTCCCATTATATTTGTACACACACACCTTCAGGTGTCCTTTTAATATTTTCAAATAGATCATACAACACAAACCAATGTATCTTAAGATTAAAACCCTAAACTACACAATCCACAACTTTCCTAACCCTGTTAGTGTCTTCTCACACACAGCTACAGTTCTTCTAATGTCAAAACAACAGGAGGATGCCGAGATGTGACCGGCTCGTCACTTAATGTTAACACACAATATCTTCGTACGACACAGTTGGCAATCTACCCAGGAGGCGTGGCACGTCTCCCCAGTCACTCAAGTCCATGAGAACAACCCATCATTACACTGCTCAATTTCACCAATCCACCAACATTGCGATTCCCAACATTGCTTTTTAAAACACATAGCAATTTTCAACCCATGCAACTATATTTTCTATTAAGATTCACACTATTTCACCATAAAGTGAATTTAAATTTCAAAATGAACTTTATTCCCAAAAAACATACTTTAATTTTTTTTTTAGTGCACCTTTAAGTTGTTTTTTTTTTAACCCAGTTTCACATTCATTCCCCTTTTAATGTCTACCTCCCATACATTAATGACACATGCACTCAATATTATTATACACACAAATCCCCAGATAAGTCATTAATGTCTCTCACTCACTCTAACCCTAATTTTGGGTACTTTGTGAGTATAACTCACAGGACTCCAACCCTCAGGGACTCTAATCCTAATTTATTTTTGGTACTTTGTGATAAAACTCACAGGACTCTAACCCTGTTTTCTTAGGGACTCTAACCCTAGTTTTTGGTACTTTGTGAGTATAACTCACGGGATTCCAACCCTTAGGGACTCAAACCCTATATTGGCCTTAACTTTTGATTCTCCAATTCACCAGTCACTTATTGTTTGTTCAATGTAGTTATATTACAAGATTTAGACTGTGATTTCCTTACCTCCTCCTCACTCACTTTTAATTTGGTATTAGTCAATTGGTTATTAACAACAGGTTTCTGCTTACCTTTTCTTTGAAGGGCCCGGTGAGTGACGAGGAGTCCAGAAACACAGAGCCGGTCCTGCTGGAAAAAACCTCAGCAGTGGACAGCGCCAAATTTTCTCCTTTCCTTCCTCAGCAAATCACGTCAGGGTCACCAAATTTGTCAGCGTGTTCATTTATTTGCAGAAGAAAAGTCTGGAGAGAAGCTATTCCTTAATTTGGCATTTGGCATAATTTGGCTGACAGTGTATTGTTCTTCTCATCTAACTCAGCAGGTAAGCGAGTAAGTGTATTTCCCAAAATGTCTAACTATTCCTTTAATGCACAGACATGAGATTTATATTGACCTTTCCATCTCACTCCCAAAATGTTTAACTATTCATTTTAATATTTATATCAGAAGAAATACTGACCAGCACAGTGGTACTATATAAATCCTACAACAATTAAATTCAAAAGAAACTTTGTAGGGAAATCCTAAAACGAACTAAAGCCAATAAATTGACATTGGAGTAATCCAGAGGATTACAACAGAAATTACATTTTCAGCATTTTATCTTTAAAATATTCTAACCCTGAGGGCAGCATGAAAATGTTTTTACATGATTTAGTAAAAAATGGGATTTATGCAGACTGAGTGGTTTTGGTCTTTTCATGTCCATTGTGCAGTAATGAAAGATGCAACTGCTCAGCACTGAGGAAAGACAGTGAAGTTTTGGAGTGGAGGGAGAACAACTCACTCACTGCTGAGTGAGAACAAAAGTTGCAGTATAGACGATCGACTGGCCCCAGCAATAGAAAATCTCAGCACATCTCATCCTCTAACCCATCCTGCTCTCTATTTTTCCCTCTCTCTCTCTCATTCTCTCTCTCTTATAGAATTAGATTCTTCCTGTGAACATTCGCTAAAACCTGATGTCCTTTCAAATCTGCTGCTCAGTAATGACCTCCCCCTCCACGCACTAGCCCAGTGCAATAAGGGACATGGTTACTAGTTAATGTACACAGGATTAGATTAGATGTCTCATGTTGAAAAAAAACCCCACTAAGAATCTACAGCCATCTTAGTGGCTCTCTGAGGCTATACTTCATTACATTACATTTACCACAGAAGTCGGAGCTGGGAATGATGTCACACCCAAGTTGACTGCGTTCCAGTAGAACAATTCAGAAAACCAAGATGGACGCCACTGGGAAAACCTTTGTTGTGCTTGCTCTTTCGGAATACAGACAACTACAGAACAAATATGAGGTCCAACTCAAAAACACAAGAAGAAGAAAGAAGACACAGAAGGTATGTTTGTGTTTCAGTGAATGTCAGTGTGTAAAAAACATTTGTACTGTGTTTCAATTAATCATTCCAAAACAGTAATGTTACACAAAGGGCGAGAGCTCTTCAGAATAGTTCATGTTAACTATAAATGTAATTTTTCCAATACAATTTATAATAATAGTCTGCTAAATGGGATATGTAAAATCGGCATAAAAAAGGAACATAGTCAAGGTCTACCACCAGTCCCTGTGACAAAGAAGGTGCTGATGTTTCTGTGGCACATGACCAACCAAAACATCCTATAAGTGCTCAACATCATTTGTACAATGGGACCATCCTTCATCTCCTGGCCAAATACTTATGAGCAAGGAGCATCTGCTGCTGCTTTCCACCGCATCTGTGGCCTCAGTGGTGCCATCAGTGCAACCGATGGATGCCACATCAGAGTGCAGAGGCCACACCTAAGAGGAGGATACTACATGAACAGAAAGTAATTTTACTCCATCCTCCTTCAGGGGATTGTAGACAACAAGGGGCGATTCATTGCAATTTTTGCTGGACCACCAGGCAGAGTTTATGATGCCAGATTGTTGAGGGCCTCCAAAGAGAAGATGGGCGAGTACAACTTGCTGGGAAACAGTGCCTACATTGAACAGGCCTTCCCATTTGTCATCACTCTTAAGCATGATAATGGCAGGGAGATGAAAACGAGTAAACAATCCTGTATGTTAAATACTTAGATTTCAGAAAACGCAATGCTATGGAAAGCTGTACCCTGCTCTTTCTGAAATTGTAGCAGTGCTCACCTCTATTACTATAATACCAGCCAAAGTATAACTTGTCTTTGATTTATTTTTTAAAATATTGCTTCAGGTTTCTAACTTGCAGTGGTGGAAGAAGTATTCAGAGGTTTTATTTAAGTTAAAGTACTAATACCACACTGTAAAAATACTCCATTATAAGTTAAAGTCCTACAGTGAAAGTGTTACTAAGTAATCTATACAATCTGTAAGTACATTTATGCAAGTATGATTAGGAAACTGTACTTAAAGTACTAAAAGTGAAAGGAGTCACTGCAGAAACATGGCCCCTGTGACTCTTAAACTATTATATTGTATATTATATCATTACATTATTATTACATGACATTATATTGCTAATGTTATGATGTTGTATGTATATTCTGTGTGTACCAGTAAAGTCTTTTCTTCAATTAACTGTTTCACCTTGTATTCCTAGCCCACAGTGAAGTGTTAGGGGAATAAAATCTCAGTGACTATCCAAACAGTAATTTATTGTCACAAGACAAACTCAGACACAGTGTCCAAAAAAGTGCCATACTTATAAGAACTTATAAAAACACATTAACAAAACAGTCTTCAGATGGCACAGTAAACATTGCACAACAATTTAAATACTGTAACACACATTACAGCTTGACCTGAGAGCTTCAAATGAATTTAACTGTTACCCATCAAACATTACAAACGTCTTCAAATGGCAACAGATTACACCTTATCCAACAATTTAGTCATCGCAGCCTCCATACCCTGCTGAGGAGACTTCAGTTGCACCAGGGTCTCCTCGTGGTGCTGCTGACTTGCTTCTTCTGACTCTCGCAGGAATTGCATCAACTCGTCATCCACCCTTCGATGTTTAAGAAGCATCGGTGTGGCAGTTGGTGTTGTTGCTGGGCTGGATGCAGTGTCAGTGAATGTTGTGACACTGCTACAATGTCCTAGTGCCTCAGGTCTGCGCACCTCTAGCCCCTCTGAAATCCCAACAACAGCGAAGACCACATCATGTTGCCCTCCCAGAAGGAAATCCATCTCTGAGTAAGATCCCTGTAGATCTATTATTATATTTCAATTTTTTGTGTGCATCAACAAGCTTGTTCCATTTCCTAGCCACCGTATCGGGGCAGAAAGACATGAAATGGCTGCCCAACTTTTTTGCTACATCTTTCCATAGCTGTTTTTTATTGGCCTTGGCAGATTTAAACCATGCATTCAGGTCTTTTTGAGTTTCTGAGAGACCTTCGCCTTCAGTCTCGATGTGCTTCCACATCAGGTTGATCAAAAACAGTGTTTGGTCCTCGCTGAAGACCTCATTTGCTGGCATGGGCACAGGTGTTGGTGATGGGCTGGATGCGGCATCAGTGGTCTCCTGACAGCTGTCTAACACATAAAAGTAACATGTTAGCATGCACAACATTATTAACATTATTACTATTTTATTATTATGATGATGATTATTATTACCTAACCTATTATGGTGTTAAAGTCAACAGCTTCAACCAGGCTTGCCATGATTGTGCATTTCTCATTCAAATAGTATACGGTGGGGGCGAACCGGTAGTTCACCTGGCAGAGTGCACGCCCCACGGGATGATAAAGACGATAGCAAGTACTGTAAGTAAAAATGTGTGTTTATATATATACAACAAGACGCCATAAAGACAGCAACAGCAACAAAACAATAATTCTCAAGACAGATCAATATAAATAATAAATAATATATCACACACTTTTTGGACATAAGATATTTCATGTCTAAATGAAAAAAACAAAACAAAAAAGCTCTTGATTTTGCAGGCTATGTAGGCAGTTATGCATTTATTTATTTATCTTCTAAAGTATAGATCCTGTGCTTGCATAATGTCACACTTTTATAGAATGACCATTCTATCCTCTTGGCTTTTATTTTGATATATTTATTTTTACTTCCGGGTCACATGTCTCTCTTCAAAAGGAAAAATTAAAAAAGGAATTTCCAAAAACCCCAAATTGGACCGTTATTTGAATTTGGCTTTGTCGCTTTTTGATTCTGACAGCAAAAATGGAAAAACGGAAAAAACATGGTATTTTAATTTTTCCGTTTTTGGTTTCAAACGAAAAAACAAACTGCCAAAACGTACACTGACTAATATATATATATATATATATATATATATATATATATATATATATATATATATATATATATATATATATAATGTTTACCATGGTCACCATCTTAGTTTAATGTGTTAGAATGCACCAAACAAAGTACAGTTGAGACTGATGGTAATGTCATTAGTTTTGCAGGTATTTGGTCATAAACCAAATTATTGGACTGATGATGCTGCTAGATGAAGAGGGGGTACAAAAGTAATGTAGCTGTGTATCAACATATGTGAATGTGTGAAAACATTTAGTGTTAATTCAAACGTGTGGATGTGTAAAAATATTTCGATCAAAGGAATTATGAAAGAAATAATAAAGGGATCTGTAGTGACATTTTGTGAACAAATGAAAAAGATCTGCACAAATAATATCCAAGGTGTGAGTACATAAAGGACATTTGCACAAAGGTTTGCAGTTACACATCTATGTGTTTGTGGGTGAAAAAAGGAAAAAAGTTCACACATCTCAACTGTATGTGTGAATCCCTTTACAAGTTCACAGCTACGAATCAAATCGCCAAGTACAAATCAAACCTACGGGTACAAGTACTTTTGTCCCACATTTGCTGCTTCCTTCTGAATATGCCAATGGTTATGCTCAGATTAATATATAATTTAACTATCCAATCAGGAATATAATTGTACTACCCAATCATGGAGCCAGGGGGGCGAGCCTTCTTGCTGTGAGTCTGTGACTGCAACCAAACTTTATCTTGTGGAAAATTATCTGGAACACTGAGATCGTTATTGCTGTGTCATGGTAAGTTTGGTTAATGACCCCAAAATGGTGTCTGGCATTATAATTAATGGTGAGGAACTGGACCGGAGGCCTAGCATTACGCCTTCGGTCATCATTGACTCATCCAACCAGGATGTGGTGGTGGTCTCTCCTCCCTCACCCACGGAACCCACAGAGAGGGATGAAGACAGAGAGAAGATTTGTCGAGAGAGAGAGAGAGAGAGAGAGAGAGAGAGAGAGAGAGAGAGAGAGGCGATTTTATGTCACTCGTGGAAAAGTTATTCAATAAGTGAGGCTTACATAAAAGAGTTGAATTTAATTTTGGTATCTGCTCTTGTATTTACAGTGCAATTTTTTTTGTTCTAGTGTCATTGGTAGTGTCACATAACCATCATCTACTTTGTTTATAACCTGCTCAACCAACATCCCATATCAAACACTCGACGGGCGGAGCTGGTCCGAGCTGAAGGAGCACAAGACTCGACACGACGGGATGAGGGGAGGAGGACTGTGTGTCCGTCGATGGTGCTTGGTGCTCAGGCGCAGTCAAAGTGGATGGACACGGTTTAAATAAATTACCTTGTACCTTGTAATTATACTGTATCCTACATTTTCCTAGAGAGCATATTAATATAACAATATAACATTAATAATAACATCTGGCAGTATTTTTCACTGGATGGTGTATTTTGAGCCACATCATCATAAAAATTATGATTTTGAGTGAAGATACATAATGCTTTTCATTACCAAGGTGGTAGTAACTGTTCTTGAGGATTGTCATACCAAGACAACAGGTCAAACTAGTCCAGCATAGCAATGACTGCATCCTGGTGTTATAAAACTGTAAAACAAGTATTGCTACTTTGCTACTTATTCTCTACCTTATACTCTATTTCATCTCAAGAGCACTGTGTTAGATGCTGCCCCACCGGCTCTTCATCATTCCAATTACCCTCTCCACCACACATCTGGCCTTGGAGTGATGCCGGTTGTAACTTGCCTGAACTGGAGTTTGCACCGGCTCCCTGTGTTGGGTTATCAAGCTGATGGGTGTGGCCAAGCATGGATATCCCCCATCCCCAATGACGAACTAGCCAGGAGGCGAGTAGAGCTGCTGAACATAAATGGAGCTCCACTGCAGACCCCGTGCATCAAGGACTGCACCAGGTAGGCCTGTAAACAGTCATTAACTATTAACAATAAAAAGTAACCACAAATTCCAATTAAATTTGATATGAGATCAGGTGGCTTGATCCTGATGTGGGTTCCATCAGTGCTGCCGGCCACTTGAACAAAGGCAAGGGAGCCAGCCAGGTGGGCAAAGCCTTCACCAATCCCCTCCACCTCATCTGCGGCAGGAAGATGGACCACCCTTTTATAGATGGCCATGATGCTGTGTGCGACCCGATGGACGACATCACGGACTGTTTTGGTGACATTCAATGCCTCCAACAACACACAATAGGAAGTGGCACAGGTCTTTTCCCCATCCATGGTCCTTGGCGTGCCCTAGAGACTCGACCAAGGCATTCACTGTCTGCCTTGAAGGATGGAAGTCTTTTTTCAAGTCTCCCTCTCCCAGGTAGAGATACTACAGTGGTGTGAGCATTTAACTGTAAATACTGTGTTCACAGTCAGAAATGCCCTCGAAGAGCAGCCTGTAGGCACAGGGACATAATTTTTTATTTAAGTTAAGTTATAAAGTATTCTAAAGTTGTTAAATTGGTATTGTTTTTGTTACTTTTATGTCTGATAGGCACTTTTGTATGTTCTGGCTACATAGTACTGAAACTGTATGTCCTTTGAGCTGTGTTTTAGGACTCAGTCTTAATGTTCTTTATGTTTTTAAGTGTTTGCTGCAAAATGAATTGCCCCAGTGGGGAAAATAAAGATTCCTCTACTTTCTACTCTAACAATTCATTTTTTCATTAAGTTCACTTTTTTAGAAGATAAACTGTTTTCTGATAAACGTGTTTGCCATAGATTATTTATTGACCTACCAGTATATACCTGTGTCAGGTTAAGAGCCTAAGTTAACTGCTTCACTTAACCCTAGCTACCCCACAAAGAAAGCTTGTTACGTACTTACATAGGATTCATATTCACATATTCCCCTTCTTCGTGCCACATTATGGGCATTAACCACAGACAGGTATGACATTTTTTATTTTACTGTCTTGTATGATGTCTAATGTCTTTCTGCCTACTTTCTGCCTTCTATTATACTGTACTGTACGCGTGATGTGCCCTGCTATTGCCAAGGTGGAAATGTGCACAATATGACAGCACAGGCGTTAGTACGAACAAAAATACCATCAGTCAGCAAGTTTTCTGAAAAGGCACCCGGTTCAATTGAAGTAAGGATAAGAAGGATCATGTTACATTTGCAGAGAAATAATGCAACAACACGCCATTTTTTCCAATCATCAGATAGGCGTTACCCATCTCTGAGGTAAATGTTCATCTTTGGGAAAATCATGAAATCCACATTTCTAACTTCTCTTTTTTTACCGCGTAAGGGGATGCTACACAGTAGAGGTGGTTTGCCATTTGCCGTGCTATTTTTTACTTCTGCTTGTTAAAGCCGGAAACCGGCTAAGCCTAGCATAGTTAAATACTCAAATTAATTAAATTTTATTTATATAGCGGCAATTCATAACAGAAGTTAGCTCATAGCATTTTTTCTATAGAGCAGGTCTAGACCGTACTCTTTATAATATTAATTACAGAGACCCAACAAATCCCACCATGAGCAAAAACTTCCTTTTAACAGGCAGAAACCTTGGACAAAACCAGACTCAATGGTGGGCGGCCATCTGCCGCTGCTGTGATAGGTTTTGAGAGAGAGACAGAGGTTTTGAGAGAGAGAGAGAAGGGGGGTGGGGGAGAGGGAGGGGGGAGGGGGAGCACAATGCAAATACCTCGTAGAATTTAAAAATAGTAATAATGTAACAGTAGTGGTAATATTATTAATAAAGTAATAATAATAGGAATGATAGTCATAGGAATAATAATGACAATAATAGTAACAGAGCCAATAACAACAACTGTAGTAGCAGTTGTCGAGCAGGAACATGGGGGGCAGCAGGTGGCCCACAACCAAAATAAATTGATTTAACAGTTTCGTACTGCATACTAATATGAAAAGCAGTATGTAGTACATACTTCATTTACGTTTTTACACATTAACATATTTGAATGTATTCATACAAAATGTTTTTCACACATTCAGATATGGTGATACACAGCTACAACACTTTTGACCCTATTGACTGATTGTTTCTATAGATCACCAAAGTGATTTAAATTTATCCTCTAGAGACCATGAATGTGTGTACCACATTTCACGGTAACCCATCCAATAGTTGTCGAAACATTTCCCTGAAAAACAAAAATGTCAACCTCATGGTAGCACCAGAAGAAAAGCCACAGAATCACCAAAGTGACTAGAATACATTGTCTGAGAACCATGATTGTCTGTACAAATTTTTGTGTCTATCCTTGTAGTACATGTTGATATATTTCACTGAATAAGCAGTAGGATTTATCCTCTGGGGACCATTAATGTTTGCACAAAATCATGCTAACAGATGTTAATTATAAATGTAAAAGTTGCGCATAGTGTACATTAACATATAGGTGCAAAAAATCCACATACTCTGTGGTTGTCGTAAGTGAAGGTTCTTTGTTGCCCCTGTAGTTTAGTCTACATGGGTCAAACTTCAGGTACCTTACACAGCTGCATCAGTGAACACAGAAACAATACTGGAACCAGAGACATACACAGTCCTGTAGCTTCCTACTTAAAACATGCCGAGCACAATGTTACTGCACCAAGATACATTGGCATTAAAAAGGTGAGAGACCACAAAGGGGATGGTTATGAAAAACAATTATAAGGTTAAGGTTTAGCTTTATTGTCATTATACAATACATGATTGCACAATGAAATGCAGTTGGAGCCCCCTCCATGCTACACACACAGAAAATGTATAAAAAGATATTCGAATATTAAATAATATAAATTAGAATAGAATATTAACAATAAAATAGGCAATACAAGGAAGATATACAGTTACGTGTATACATATACTGTAGAGAATGATCTTTAAAAGGTTTAGCTGGTAGGGGGTTGAGGAGGCAGTGGTTGGTTCAGAGGTTAACACCAGCTTAGAGAATGTTTCAAGAGAGATATCTCAAAATTTGTAATTCAATTAGGGCTGAAATGATTCCTTGAGTAACTTGATTACTAAAAATCATGGATTCAAATTATTTGCATTGAAGCTTTGTTTCATCCATATAGTTACATACAGCGCACAGTTTTTCTCATGAATGATTATTACTGTCACACAACAATGTGTGATCAGAGACGTTCAGAGCGTCTTTGGTGTGGTTTGACAGCACAGATTACAAAGAGGAAGAAGAGAGAAAATAGCGAGGGGAGCAGAGAAGAGACAGACGAGAGAAAGCAACAGAAAGTGTCCACGAAAACTCTGTATAGTGTGTCTACTGTAAAACCGAACTAGCCTACCACAAAAGCATGACATCTAAGCTTCAGCATCTCAGCAGAAAGGATAACGTTACAGTCTATGTATCCAGTCCACAGAGCGGACCTGACACAAGGTATATGAAGACTAGTAAAGACTGTAGGCTACGTTAATTATGGTTATATGTAATGGCTAGTTAACAACGGAAATTAATGTGGTGAGCTAGGTTTTGAGCAAGCACTTGGCGACAGTGACAAGAAAAAACTTCCTTTTAACAGGCAGAAACCTTGGACAGAACCAGACTCAATGGTGGGTGACCATCCACCGCTGCCGTGTTAGGTTTTTTTTTTTTGGGGGGGGGGGCAAAATGCAAGTAACATGCAGTAATGGGGTAAAATGCATACAGATGGAGAGGGAGAGGAGGAGAGAGGAAAGAGGCACTTCATGGGAAGTCTACCAGCAGTCTAGGCCTATAGCAGCATAACTAAGGGATGGTGATAAGAGAGGAGCTTGATAACTGAAGGCTCTGGCTCCCATTCTACTTTTGGAGACTCTAGGAACCACAAGTAACCCTGCATCCTGGGAACGCAGTGTCCTAGTCGGGTAATACGGTATTATGAGCTCTTTAAGATTCGATGGTGTCTGACCATTAAGAGCTTTGTAGGTGAGGAGAGGGATTTTAAATTCTATGTGCAGAGCCAGTGCAGAGAAGCTAATATTGGAGAAATATGATCTCTTTTCCTAGTTCTTGTCACTACACAGCATTCTGGATCAACTGGTGAGTCTTAAGGGACTTATTTGGACAGCCTGATAAGGAATTGCTATTTTCCAACCTAGAAGTAACAAATGCATGCACCGGTTTTTCAGCATCATTTTTAGACAGGATGTGCCTTATTTTTGCAATGTTGTGTAGGTGAAAGAAGGCAGTCCTTGAAGTTTGTTTTATGTTTGGGGCCTAGTACAATAACTTCATTTTTGTTTGAGTTTAACATCAGAAAATTGCAGGTCATCCAGGTCTTTATGTCTTTAAGGCATGCTTGAAGTTTAGCTAACTGGTTAGTTTCATCTGGCTTGATCGATAGATATAATTGGGTATCATCTGCATAACAATGAAAGTTTATGGAGTGTTTCTTAATAATATTGCCTAAGGGCAGCATACATAAGGTGAACAGAATCGGTCCAAGCACAGAACCTTGTTGAACTCTGTGACTAACTTTGGCGTACACGGAGGACTCACCGTTAACATGTACAAACTCGATCTGATAGATAGGATTTAAACCAGCTTAGTGCAGTTTATTTAATGCCAATTGAATGTTCCAGTCTCTCTAATAGGACGTGATGGTCAATGGTGTCGAATGCAGCACAAGATCTAACAAAACAGGTACAGAGACAAGTCCATTTTCTGATGCAATTAAAAGGTCATTTGTAATTTTCACCAGTGCTTTCTCTGTGCTATGATGCACTCTAAATCCTGATTGAAAATCCTCAAATAAACTATTGTTATTTAGAAAGTCACACAACTGATTGGTGACTGCTTTCTCAATAATCTTAGAGAGAAAGGGAAGGTTAGATATAGGTCTTTAGTTGGCTGAAACCTATAAGTAGTAGGCTTTTTTAGAAGAGGTTTAATTACAGCTACTTTAAATGATTGTGGTACATAGCCCATTAATAAAGACAGATTGATTTTATCCAGTAAAAAGTGCTAACTAAGGGTAAAACGTCTTTAAGCAGCCTAGTTGGAATGGGGTCTAAGAGACAGGTTGATGGCTTAGATGAATTAATCGTCGTAGTTAGTTGAAAAAGGAGCACGGTACACTATAACAAATAGAATTGGCTGTCGCATTTTCCAGGTTGGGTGTGAAAAACTAAGAACAAGGCAGAACTAGTGTACGTTTAAATGTATAGCGGCTCCACTTCATATACTGTTGGGTAGTTTAATCTATAGCAATACATCATATGTTATAGACAAATTAAAGTGACTTGTAACTGTAGTTGTCAATACATTTAGAAGAGTAAAAAGTATAGTAAAGAGGCTCTGGTAGGGTTTGCCAGGAGCAGTTAACATTTTCACAACAATCCAAGAAATATGTTGATTTAAGAGTTGTTATTTCTGTTATAAGTCAACTTTTCTCTAAGTTGGCATATAACAACCTGTACAGCTGTGTTGATTTTATCCACAATTGTTGCATTTTCATGGGAATTTTTTAGTTGCTTGAGGAAACAGCCGTGACTGAGCACAACATCAGGCCTATTTGAATCCCTATACATCAGAGATGTGGCCAGTGATTCAGAGGTCTGGAACCAGGCAGTAAAAGTATAAAGTAGCATAAAATGAAAATATTAGAAAGGGTAAGGACAACTACCTGAAAACTCTGTTGGTGTGCAGAACTTGAATGAATGTGCTTAGTTACATTCCAACACAGGAGGAAATGGGCATTGCAAATTCTGAGAGAATGGGATGAATAATAGAAATGTCAGTGCATGTCCCTGTTGCTGTTGATTTGGATACATGGACATAAGCTTATTCTGTGCCCATGTCTGCACATATCTATGTCTCTTAGACATTAACCCCACTACTCCTCAGTGATAATGTAGTTCCAGATCCTCCTCCCAGCATTAAACATGTTTAATAGACAATTGGACAATCAGAAGTAAATAATAACTCTGCACTCTGGGGCTGAGGAGAATGTAGATGTGCTTTGTCGCCATCAATGGGCAAATGTTCCATTTTGACTATACCCCTCTGACTCCACACAAACACTATTCTTTTATTATCAAAGAAATTAAGGTCACAGGCATAGTTCATATTTAATGGGTTAAGCTTGTAAGACATCATCAAATCATGAAATCTTTGTTCTTACACTGCAGACAATAAAGCCCTCCATAAGGAATAAATAGCTAAAAAAAGGAGCCCGAGAGTGTAGCTTGATAGCCCTCATAATCTATCTAATCCAGCCAATTTTAGTGAGTAAAAAAAGGGCAGGGGATTAATTAAACGATGGCTATTGATTGAGGCACTAGACCTTCAAACGGTCGGAGAGGAATTAAACTGTTTGGGAATGTGCTGAAAATATCAAGTGGGTCTCTGCAGCTGGGGGAATGGAAAGGAAGGTATGCAGGGTGGTGGTACATTACCGCCTCGGTAAGGTAAACTGGACCTCCAATTAGACGCCTGAAGTGATGCCACGGCTCACAGCTCACACAGTAGCCTCAGTAGCTAAAACAGCCAGAGGAGAGGTGAACAGCTTTTACTGCTGGGAGACACACAGGAGGCTTTGATGTGGGATGTATGTTAGTTTGATGTCAGGGGCATGCTCCTGTTATTGCATACCGTTTTGTTTAATTTGATAGCATTGATGTGTTAACAGTAGCAGTGTGTAGAACTTGGACCTGTATGTTAGAGTATAACTGTGTAAGTCTTTATTGAAAAGGGCAATCAACCAGCTGCATCTTAAAAAATGTCCTTAAAGAACTAGTTCAATTTCTACCTTTGAGAACACACACACAGCAAAGTGGAGACCAGTGTGAGCTTCAGTGCATCAAACTTAAAACACATTGCACAACTCTTCTCCATTACACCATACGGGCATGGTGTGAACACACAGCACCACAAGTCTGCAGCCAAAGGCAGATGGGGTGGGTTTTTGGTGAAGCCGTTTATATGATCGCATCAATCCGACGCAGTTTTAGTGTATCTCTAAATAACCACATCATATCGTAATTGATGTGACACAGCAGGGTTTGTATTATAATACATTTCAAGAACAAAACATGACACTCCATTTTTGTTAAACAAAAATAAAAGTTGGAAAGGAGGCCATGGCAAACAGAATTAATGAGCCCTGGTAATCCGGCGTCTCCCACATAAGCAGGCACAATACCGAGTTAAAACCAACCAGTCTGATGTGTGTAGAGGTGTGTGTGGATATTTTATTCATCATCTCCTTGTTTCCCTCACTTGCATCTTTTTTCTCGTGTTTTCAGAGGGAAAGATGCAGGAAAAATGTGAGAAAAAAGAAAATGAAAATTGAGATGTACTCATTCTTTACTGGTCTGCCTCCCCCCCCCCAATCATTATTATCCTGTATTAGAACCTACACCTGGGGCCCATATTGTTAGAAAATACAACAAATCAGTGAACACAAAGGCTGTATAGGTTGTCTATAAGACTGTTTCATAAGGTCGTTCACTTCAATGAATGTTCACAACATCTCTCACATTCAAGGTATAGATATAGGTTTCTACAATGTTTTCCTTTAATAGTGTATGTTCAGGTTCACCGCAAATCTAATAACGATCAGGACAGAGCCTATCACTCCCTCCGGGAAATAAAAGACGCCATGGTTCTGGATACTGATGGATTTATTGCCTTTCTCATTCTTTTCTCCGCTATCACGTTCACCGTCAATGAAATCCACCGTCAAACTACAGTATGACAATGTAAAACATAAACACATTCACATATATTGCAAAAAACTCTATACAAATACACTCGGGAAACACAAACATACTTTACATACCTCGCTGGCTGCATATAACCAAGAGGGAATGAGTTCTTGAAATACCCCGATCAAAATACATAAATGAAAAACATCTTTTCTTCTTTGCAACTTCTTTACAACTTTAAATTCACATGCAGAGATATTAACTTCTCACCAAAAGTCCGTTTTTTTCCTGTTGCATCTTTCAAAAATGTCTGTGTGTAACGCATATGTACTTTAGTTCCTACTTAACATAAGCACTCAATATGCATGAATTAATTTAAACAAACATAACAAAAACATGTTAAAATGACAGAAATAATATGTATGGAAATTATAGAACATATTAATTGAAAGAAATATGTACGGCAGTTATAGAGCCTTTAACGTTATTCCATTCCATACGCTTCTGTTGTGTATTTATTTTTGAAAAGACACCACCACCAAACTCTATAAAATCAGATTTTCACTCTGACTACAGCCCCATGCATTAAGGTTGCTAAGCTATGATTGGATAACCACTGTTTGGGGAGGGGCTTAGAGAATGATCAATTAGTGTGTATGACCTGCTGAATGGACCAAAATATCTTTGAAAAACTGCCAAAGATCAGTCAAACATAGTCCTTCTAAAGATAAGAACTGACAGAACTGATTAGAGCAAAAATTCAACACATTCAACATTTTATTTGTTTAAATATTTAGAAGCGCTTTAGAAGTAGCTCAGGATAATAAAAAGCTTGATGTCAAAGTGAAGCAAAGCTTCTAAATGGGGCTAAAGACTCTGTGGAAATGAAAAACTATCGAGTGAACAGTATGATTACCATGTCATACAAGCGCTTGTGGGTCAACTCAGCATCGATCAAGTGCTTTCCTGTATCAAAATCCCACGGCATGCATACATTCATGCCTCCCCTTGCATGCCTAACAGTCATTTCAATGCCGTCATGACCTTTCGTTTTCCCTGAGTCCCGCAGGGGAAGTGCAGAAAAGGCAAAACCTGCAGATTAATCACAATGCCTCCCTGACACAGAGCTTTGATATCATCCTGAATGAAAAAAGCAGAATAGAAGATTGTTCCTGCAACACTACCAATCGGATTAAGTTTCCTCCTACCCCCGAAATGTGCAGATTGGAGATCAAAGTGTGAAGATTATCAAAGCTCAGTTCTGTAGCTCTGCTTCAGACACAGCTTCCTGCTGCCTCCCTGATAAAATTGTCTCTCATCTGCTCAGTGTCCTGTGTGAGTTGCTGATGCATTTTCTTTGATTGCGCAGAAAGTCAATACCTTCAGGAACATTCCCTAAAGCCACCAGGAATGATGTTCAAAGTAAATGTACCTAAGATTTCACTCAGTATGTCAGTCATGGCTCCAACTAAAATTTGTGTCTGGACCAAAGCCTGTGGCCTCACACTGCTCAGCTCATTTACATGGAGAGAAGGTCAGCTGTGGAACATTTGAATTATTTACACTTCATTCCCCACTCTCAGGACAATGGATAATTGTGCTAATGTGCTAGAACAATCACATTAAAATAAACAATGAATTAAGAAAACTGAAAGAGAGAATGTTTTGTTGTATTTTACTCTGCTACTACTTTATCCTAGGGATAACCAGTCCATAATTAAACATTAAAAATAAAATGGAAATACAGGGAGGACATTTGACATTGAAAAACTACTAAATATTGTGGTTTCTTTTATCAATTTCCATTTTAAACACAATTTCATCTTCACTCTCACTCTGTTTTAGCTTCTCCATTTCTATTTAAGGTTTTTCAATTCCTCTTTCTAATTTCAAATTGAATTTCTCCATTTGCCATTTTGTGTTCAATTTCAAGTTCCTCATTAACACATATGTGGTTAGATGTAAACGCTGTTAATGCCAAAAGACAGCACTGTCCCTTCTGAGGTACATTGGAGAGGAGTTTAAGGGCAGACAGAGGAAGTCATTTTTGGTACAATAAGTCAGTAATAAACATTGAAAAGTGATGTGTACAAGCATATTGTGAATTGTCCACTTATGTGAGAGTATTTCTTGGAGGTTAACAGAAAACAGAGAAATCAGAGTATTGTCTAAAGGTGTGTTGCGACAGAATGTGAAGAAAATTTTAGTGGTGGGGCAAATAATGTACGTATGGAGACAAGGAAAATGTAGGTTAACATCTAGAACTATTTTAATTTTATCCATATTTAGATGTCTTAAACATGAAGGTTAATATCTTTCTTGTACAGTTGTGTTTGGGTCCCCTAATGTGTGTATTTGTGTGCACCTAGACTGAGCTACGATAGTCATGTTTACTTTGTTTTTGCACACTTTTTTGATAGTTATACATGCATAAATGTATTTATTTTTGTTCATTAAGTTTAATTTGTACTCTGTTGTATTTAGAATATTCTTGTACTCTGACTTTATGATCATCTATACACCAATAGTGCATACTATATAGTATAGTGTGTCATGAGGGATCAATGATGATACACTTTAAAACAGACTAGAGAGGTTGTACTAGAAAGTTTCCTTGTCTTTTTAAGAGTTTGTTTAAAAGTACAGTATGCCAAACAGAAAACCAAGCTATTTCATAGTTTTTATTTATATTATTAGTCTCAACAGAATTTACCAATTTGTGCATTCAGAATACAGAACCCTAAAGATATTTGTGTGCTTTGTGTCACCAGGGTACACATTATTAGGGTTGGGTATAGCTTAGATTTCCAAATATGATTCTGATTACGATCATGGTTCTGTTTATGGATTCTGGTTCTTGTGGAATTGTGGATCATATTTTAACTTGAGTGAGAAAAAAACAAAATATTTTGAAAGCAAAAACAACAGAACCAACTTTACTTTATGTAGATTTAGGATGCAACAGTCATATGTCATAAATGAGGAGGTATTTTGTCTGGGGTTTTTTTGGTAAAAAAGAAATATAAATATAATTCATTTTCATTTTTTTTATGCAGAAGTTGAAAGTGGTTGCTAATTCTGGGGCATTGTGAGTGGGGTTGTCAAAAACGCTGCTTTCTTGTCGTAAGGGGTGCTGTACAGAGGTATGTGGACCCAAAAGCAGATGAAGTGGAAGCAGTCTCAGGGAAAAGTAGCCGGATGACTACCGTGTTTATTGTGGGGTGGTATGCAGGCAAGTACGGGCAGAACCGTAAGCAGACAAAAGGCAGATAAGTACCAGCTAGCTTAGCAGGAACAACACCATGTGTACAACGATGATCCAACACTGAACAAAGAAAAGACCAAGACTAAATACCCTAGGGGAGGTGAGACAACGAGACACAGGTGCCAACAATCAAGGGAGGACCAACAATTAAAACTGGAGGGAAAACACAGGCAGGAAGTAAAAACACAAGACACACAAGGGAAGAAGAATACTACCAAAATAAACCAGGAAGTGACAATACCAAAACTACCACAATTCTTTTTTATACCATTTGAAAAATATTTTTCTAGTAGTGATCGCATTTTGCTGTACCACTACCATCTTTAGTGAAGCTACACTTATGAATGTCATCACTACACATATTCTTTGACACATGATTATCTCGTGATGTAAAAAATGCAGAAGATTCAAACTTCATTTTCAGAAATCAATTAATAAAAGCGATAAGCATGTTTTTTAATGACAGGTTATTTAGATCAACTTTTGGGCTATTGTGAATTATCAAAAATAATAGTAAATAAGAAATTTAATTAACAGGGCACCACCATTTTTAAGGATTATTTTGGGCTTTATTTGATAGGAACAGCTAAAGACAAGAAATGCAGGAGAGAGAAAGACAGAGAGAGGGGATGACATGCAGCAAAGGGCCGCCTTGCATTCAAACCCAGATAATGTAGGTGTGAAAGAAAGGAGGGGAAGAAAAGTTGGAGAGAGCAGGTCCAGAGCAATGGAGCTGATACCACGTGTGGAAATGAGGAGACACACAAAGAAACTGGCGACAGATCTCTTAACAGCAAGCCGGGGGATCTCACAGAGAGACCGGCTCGAATCTTTATTGACCAGATGACGTCATCGGTCATAGGCCACATTCAACCAATGCTAGTTGAAAACTGGGTCAATGGGTGGGCTTCACACACACACACACACACACGTGTGAAAACATGAAGGATTCTGGGAAACTGAGTTCAGTGGCTCTCCTTTGTTTACAGAACAAAAACACATTTGAGTGGGCTGAGGCCCTACATGAATCCTCAATTTCTTGGACATTTGGATATTTGGTAATATTCTGTATTTTTGATATTGTGAACAACCCCAAAAAGATCTAAACCAACAATAAATGTATCTACTAACTCTAAGTGTGTTAACAAGTTAACAAATTGTGTGTGTATCACAGCCTGATGTACAGTGGTGTGAAAAAGTGTTTGCCCCCTTTCTGATTTCTTATTTTTTTGCATCTTTGTCACACTTAAATGTTTCAGATCATCAAACAAATTTAAATATTAGTCAAAGATAACACTAGTAAACACAAAATGCAGTTTTTAAATTAAGGGTGTTATTATTAAGGGAAAACAAAATCCAAACCTACATGGCCCTGTTGCTGTTAACGGTGCAAATTAAACTACGTAGTTAGCTACTTTGAACTAAATTGGCCACAGTTGCAGCTAACGTTAACGTTGCTATTTTCTGTTTGTTTTTGCAGCAACTGGTAGTTGTGACTCAAATTGTGCCGTAGAGAGACTAGTCCACAGTTTTAGCGTGGTCCAGCAAACTCATTGCATTTCAACAGCTGGAATAAAATCAATGAACATAATAGGCAAATAAACCAAGGTCGGCTCAGATATCCTCTGTCCCCTTTTGATGTCCATATTTTTAAATTACTGAGGATGTGATACGCACAATTTCCAATTAAAATTATATGGTGTCAGTTTGACTTGCATACTATGGGGCGAATTCACAAAGAATGAATTGCGGCTGCTGATAGCACCATGAATTGCGCATCATTTGCAACCACTATCTACCCTGTCTCAAGGTCCAATTCACAAAACATATTGCACTAATGATATTACAGCGCAAACACACCCATAAAGTTTTGCAGCTCAGTGCAATTTGCCATTGTTTTGCGTCTGTTCAGTGTTCATCTGCAATACTCTGCAGTGGTCCCTTAGGGTGTACTGAATGACAAATACAAATGAAGTTGGGCCGATTTTGAACCAAATGTATGCATATTACCTAACTTACATACCTGCAAATTGCACCAGAGCATCGGCACAATATTCGCTTAGCAGTGCAGTTAGGGGTGCAGTTCACCCTTTGTGGGTGCTTTGAGAATAACACGGTTACTTTTTGTCATATTTATGCAGGTTTAACTCCCACAAAAGCCGCTCAATCCTTTTGTGATTTGGCTCCTATATGTGTAGCTGTAGACCCTATAAAAAGTCTATATTACTATTGGCTTAACAAGTTTCATTGTGGTTTGTTACATTCTATCATTATTATAGATGCCTTGCCACTGGTGACTCATATCGGACCATAGCGCTGAGCTACCGTGTTGTACCTAGTCTCCACTGCATTTGACATTATTACTGAGGTGTCGAGGGCAATCTGGAGCTCTCTGGTTGGCAAGTACATGCCTGTACCATTTCAGGACCGTTGCTGCGGGCTTCAGGGACCAGTGGAAATTTGTTGGAGCAAATGACGGGAAGCATGTTGTCATCAAGGCTTCCCCCAACATTGGATCCCTGTACCATAACTACAAGGGAACATACTCAATTGTTCTCTTTTGGCAGTTGTGGATGCCAGGTGTGTAATGTAGTTAATGTTGTGCACTGTGTAGGATGGTGGAGTGCAGTATAAAACACCTCAGCATTATACTGAACCTCTGTCTGTCTAACCTCTGTCTCTGTCTCTGCCACTTCATCTCTATGCCAGGTAATGCTTTACGGTAGGTGATGTGACCACTTAAGGGAGAAGCAGTGATGGAGGAACTCCATCTTCGGCCAAGCACTCCAGAGAGGGACCCTCAGCCTCCTAGAGGACAGTCCACTACTGGGAGGGGAACACAGAGGACCGCAGCTTCAAGTGTTGTTGTTGATGTGGCCCTACCCTGGCACCAACCTTCCAAGACAGACAGCTGCCTGTCACGTGCCGGATTAGTTGTGATGAAAATTAAACATAGATCTGTGCACGCCACTTACTGTTTTTTTATAATGTATTACTACTCCTAGACACGACTCCTAGTCCTTGAGTCCTCTCAGCACAATCCATGCCGTTCATATTGGAAACCCATAGCTCCATCTAGTTAGCAACAAAACTAATGTAAAGTAACAGGGCTGTGCTCCAGTCTGTATAAGTCCTGTTCAGCATGCTGCTCCATGCTGCAGACAAATTTCGACCTCACTTGGTATTCATCAGTGGTCTTCTGAAGGTAGTCGCATGCTGGCGGCTAACCTGCAGCACGCTGTACTGTCCTCTTCACATTACTATTTACATCACCTGTCTCCCTTTGCTCTTCTTCTTTCTCTTCTGTGCCCACTAAAAACAGCCATGCAGCCTCTGCTGTCACTAACTTCCCCTTGTGGACTGATCATAGCTATTTCTGTTCATATTTGGAGCCTGGATCCTTTTTTTAAAAATTCCTGTGGTAATTTCGCATAGGTCTCTCAAACGAAACAGACACAGCCCCACAGAAATATTAATAATTAATTAATAAAGATCCGGGCCAGAACCCTATCTCCAGCTTCAGCTTCAGTTCTAACCCAGCATAGACTGTTTAAAATTGCTCTTCTCAATGTAAGATCCCTCTCTAACAAAATGTTTATTTTAAATGATTTCATGTTCTTAACAGAATCCCGGTTACATCCTGGTGATCACAGTCAGCCTGCTAAATTGTGCCCTCCAGATTATGACTGCTTTAGCCGCCCTAGGGCCTGTGGTCGTGGTGGTGGCCATGTTACTGTCTATAGGAAGCATTTGTAACCTCATAGCTTGCAATGATTTTTCCTCCTTTGAAGTGCTCATGTTTAAACCTGGTAACCCACTCCCGGTCATCTTTGCTATCATTTATCACCCCCCTAAACCAGCTGGCTACTTTTTGTTGGAACTAACTGAATTTTTATACAGTCTTGTTTTAAATCATGATAGAATTGTTCTTTGTGGTGATTTTAATATTCATGTTGATGAGTCTTCTAATGCCCTTGCTGAGTTAAGAGACTAACTCTTAACTTTCAACAACATGTTTTCTGGCCAAATTCATTCACGTGGCCACTTTAGACCTAGTCTTTAGTCTGGTTCTGAGAATACCATTTGTGGAAATCAGGGACATGTTTGTATCTGATCACCTATGCATTGTTTTAAACAATTTGCGAATTGGTTGCTAGTACTGTAAAATCCCACTCTAAGTACACACGCATCCTTAATGAGCATAGTGCCTCAAAATTTTGTACACTGTTCAATTCCCCTGGCAGTGTGTTTCCTGATTCCTCCTATACCAACAGTTTATTAATTAAAGTTAATTCTTTTAAATACCTGTGTTCTTCAACCTTAGAGCTCATAGCTCCTCTGAAAAATAGACCAAACTCAAAGACTAGAAAACAGCCATGGTTAAATGTCAGTATTCAAAGCTGTAAAAGGAAATGCACAAGAGCCAAACACAGATCACCAGATCCACTTTGTGGCTATGAAAGAGTTATTAGTCTTTTATAATGGGATGGTGAAGAATGCAAGAACATGCTATTTCTCTGTACTTATTTCATCAACACAACCTCAGATTCCTGCTGATTGTGATGCTGATTGTGAAAAGTTTCTTTTGCACTTTGCTAGTAAGGTGGAGTTAATAAGATCTGGTATCACCCCAACCCTGCCTTTTTAGATGTGGATCACCCGCTCAGGGAGTCTTTGAGCAATTTTTCTGCTGTTACTCACAGACATCATGTCTCTTATGAGAATATTCTCCAGCTCTGATAATAATAATCCCTACTAGGTTTTTATTGGAAGCTATGGTTTGTATTGCGCCCCATTTGCTAACTATTTTGAACAGTTCACTGTCTACTGGCTGCGTCCCCATTTACTTTAGACATGCTTGTGTCCAGCCAGTCCTAAAAAAACCTGGGCTTTATCCCACCCTCCTGGACAACTATCGTCCGATCTCCAAACTGCCTTTTATTTCCAAGGTTCTAGAAAAAATTGTTTCTAAGCAGCTTCTTGCTGCTATGGAAAATTAGAACCCTTGAAAGGTTTTAAATCTGGTTTTTATCAGCACCAGAGCACTGAGACAGCCCTTCTCAAAGTCACTAATGACCTTTTTAATGAATGCAGATGCAGGCATGTGTTCAATTCTTGTGCTGTTGGACTTAAGTGCTGCCTTTGACACAATTGATCATGGCATTCATTTAGATAGACTGAGGCATTGGGTGAGCATATCTGGTACTGCATTAGACTCGTTCTCATCTTATTTCCTACTTATCTTAGGAAGTTCTGTTTCACCAATAATAACTTCATGTCATCCTTTATCCATATCAACTATGGTGTGCCTCAAGGTTCACTCCTGAGACCAATACTGTTCTCCTTATATATGCTCCCCTTGGGTGATGTAATCCGCAGACATGGAATTTCTTTTTATTGTTATGCGGATGACACACAGCTGTACCTCCCTGTCAAGCCCACTGACCTTAGTACGCTGAGTTCTCTGCAGGGCTGCCTGTCTGACATAAAAAATTGGATGTTGATACATTTTCTTCAGCTCAACTCAAATGAAACAGAAATCCTTGTTATTGGGCCCCAACATATCAAAACAAATACAGCTATCTAGTGGCTTCCTGTCACGCCTGTCACTTTCACAGAGCGTTTGGGGATTTTTTTGCCCCGAGGCTCTAGAACAAACTGCCCAAAGAAATTAGGTTGTCTGAGTCAGGGTCTTCTTTTAAGCCTCTTCTCAAAACGCATTTTTATCAGAAAGCAGATCCTGTTCTTATCTGAGCTGTCTTTTTATTTCATTATTTTTAATTTATTGATATTATTTCTTATTTAGTTTTTGCCCTTCATGTATTTTATTATTTACTGTGGTATTTTATTTTTCTCTGTGAAGCACTTTGTACTTTGTTTTGATAAGTGTCCTATAAAGTTTTTTATCATTATTATTATTTTATATCTGTTTCTAAGATTCCTAAGTTTGCCGATAAATCGGTACTGGTTGAGGGCAGGATGTGATGAATTGTGTCTCTAATATTTAAAATTTTATCATTAAAGAAGCTCATGAAGTCATTACTACTGAGGGCTATAGGAATACATGGCTCAATAGAACTGTGACTCTACACGGCAGCGGCGGATGGCCGCCCACCATTGAGTCTGGTTCTGTCCAAGGTTACTGTGCCACTGTCACCAAATGCTTGCTCATGGTGGGATTTGTTGGATCTCTGTAATTAATATTATAAAGAGTACAGTCTATACCTGCTCTATAGGAAAAGCGCAATGAGATAACTTCTGTTATGAATTGGCGCTATATAAATAAAATTTAATTGAAAAATTGTATTGAATTGACTCTCTGTCAGCCTGACTACAGTCCTGAAAGGAAACCTGGGATTGTTCTTATTTTCCTCTATTAATGATGTGTAATAGGCTGCTCTGGCATTACGGAGGGCCTTCCTATATGTTTTAAGACTTCCTTGACAGACTAAATGAGATTCTTCCAGATTGGTGGAATGCCATTTTCTTTCAGGTTTTCACGATGTTTGCTTTAATTTGTGGGTTTGGGGGTTATACCATCAAGGTAACCATATTTATTTTATTATCTTCTTTTTTAGAGGGGCAATATAGTAATGCAAGTGTAATTTGCAGTGAGCCTGCAGCACTATTAACAATATGATCAATTTGGGAGGCACTTAAGTTAGCATTCAATGGCACTGAATTAAATGCTAACGGAATCACTTCCTTAAATTTAGCTGCAGCACCATCAGATAGATATCTAGTGTTGGAGTTTTTGCCTAATGGCATGTTGTCCAGAAATCGGAGTTCAAAAGTTATTAAATAATTGTCCGATAAAAAAGGTTCCTTGGAATAACTACTAAATGTTCAATTTCAATGTCATATGCTAGAACAAGTTCGAGGGTGTAGTTAAAACATTGAGTGGGTTTATGTACACTCTGACAGAAGCCAATCGAATCTGATGGTAAATGGACTGTACTTGTATTGCGCCTTTCGACCACTCAAAGCACTTCACACACTACATATCATATTCAACCCATTCACACACATTCATACACTGATGACAGATGCTAAGTGCTCATCAGTTCAAGGAAACTAACTAATCATTCACATTTGGGAGCAACCACCAACAATAATTATTTTATCTGTTTTAAGGACTAAACTTGATAAATACTCTGAGAATTCAGATAAAAATTCAGAATACAGACAGGAGTGCGGTACACTATAACAAATAGAATTGGAACAAGGCTTTCGAATGAGTTATAATTTAGTTTAGGTTTAGGGTTGATTAATAGGCTTGAGTCGAAGATAGCTGCAACTCCATTTCCTTGACTGGTGCCCTGAGTAATGTGAGTATTAATACGTTGGGACTACTGGGACTCCCCACATGACTTTGTTCATTTGTGTAACTTTAACTGAACTTTTATTATGAAACTGAGCCACTGAACTCAGTTTCCCACAATCCTCCAGAAATTCACATCTGTGTATGAAACCGTGATGTCACCAGGTCAATAAAAGGATCAGCTGGCCATTGTTCTTCCTCTTTTCTCCTGGCCTTTTCACTGTAGCTGGACAGCAGCAGCTGTCTCCCAGCATGTCCTTGGAGCAGACGCACAGCAGAACCAAACTCTCTGATCTTACAGCAGTGCCGCAAGAGCCTGCTAGCCCCTTGCAACAAGTTTAGTTAGCGTGAGAGACTACAACCCAAAGTCTGCTAGCTAGCTTTAGATGACAGAGATCTGATGATTAAGAGTCCACATTTAATTGTTGTACTATTGCAGTGATGGTGTTATTTTTTTATTAGATTTATATTTATAACTCCTCTTCTGTTTACTTTTGATTTAATCAATTTAAGTGGTCGGAGGACACCGACACTAGGAGTTTTGGGTGGGCAACTGCTCTAATGAAAGCGCAGAGAAGTGTGTAGGACTGCAACTCTGCCACCTGGTCTCAACTACTTTTGTCCACTAATAAACTCAGTCAGATTTCTAGATATGAAAGCTGCTCCATCCAAAGTGGGATGAATGCCATCTTTGGTGTGTGAGTGTCTGAGTGTGTGTGACTGAAAGGTGCTATACAAGTACAGTCCATTTACCAAATACACAAATGTCGTTGTCATGACAACTTGACATTAAGCAAGAAAACATAACCTGTCATAAACATGCCATAGCAGGCCTATTTATCAAACTTAAAGAAACAATTTAGCTTCATGTGTGCTTTATGTTTTGACAACGACTGTCATGAGACCATTATACTGTAATTGTGTCATGAATAATTATAACTTGTCATAAAGATGTCAGTAAGTTTTATTACACTGTCAAATGCTTTTATAACGGTGTCATGAATAATTTCCTTGACCTCAAGTAAAGTGGAACCATTTGCTCCATTCTCTTTACACATCCATGTTTTGCTCCCTCGGTCCAGACTGGAACAAGACCGAACACAACCTCAGAGACCAACTGTGGCCAGTTACAATACAGTATCAAAGTGGTTTTCTAGCCAGGTTTGCCTCCTGGGATCCTGGGGTTGAGTCATCTAGTTAATAGCACGGCTGGTTGCACGGGTCTATCCGCTAACAGCAGCTAACATTTACAATTAGCAGCAGTTAGCGGTTATATAAATAATAATAATGGATTACATTTATATAAAGTTACCATTTTATCTTGATCCCCAATGTACTTTACAGTGAAGGGGGGAAACTCACCTCAACCACCACCAAAGTGGTTAGGTTAGCTAACGTTACTTTAGCAACAAGTAAAGCTACATGTCCATCAGGAAACTCCATAAATCACCTTGGTACTGTACTCTGAGAGGTTGTTGGCATCTGTATGACAAGTTTAAATGGTTCCACTTTACTTGAGGTCAAGGGAATTATTCATGACACAATTATAATGGTCTCATGACAGTATAATTTGTTAACAAATAAAACTAAATACTTTCTTTAAGTTTGGTAATTTGGCCTGCTATGGCATGTTTTCTTTGTTAATGTCAAGTTGTCATGACAAGATATTTGTGTCTTGGTTAATGTCAAGGTGTCGTAACAAAGACATTTTTGTCTTGGTTAATGTCAAGTTGTCATAACAAAGACATCTCAAACAATGTCAACTTTGCATTAAAAGTGACATAATTGACTGAATGACACTTAATGACAACAATCATAAACCTTTATAAAGACTCCTTCATGTTCATGACAGGTGTCATGTCATGGTATGACGGTGTCATGTTAGTCTTAACAACCCACCTTCAAATAAAGTGTTACCGAAAAGATATTGAATTGCTTCAACTATTTTACTTGTGCTTCCCAACAACCTCTCAGCTGCTGAACGATGCATTAAGTTGATTTCACTGGTTAATGATAAAGTTTTTGTGTCATGGTTTGAGGGTATGAATATAGTTATTTCATGTTTTATTTTGAAATATTCTCCTCCCCCCATGTGTCTTGAAGTTTTACTTCCTGTCTTTGTTTACTTTTCCCTCCAGTTTTGATTGTTTACCCCGCTCTAATTATTTTCACCTGTGTCTAGTTATCCTGGCCTCACCTGTGTATTCAGTCTCTGTGTCTTTACCCTCATTGCCAGTTTGTCTTCGTCAGTCTGTGTCAAGCGTTCCAGCCTTTTCCAGTGTTTCTTGTGTTTTTGGATTATTACTGTGTTTCCTGGACTTTTGCTTGTTTCATGGACTTTAGGATTTTTGCCTGCTACCCATCAGATTTTTCCCTATAATAAATCATTGAATCTCACCAGTTCTGCCCCAGGGTCCTATTTCCTTGTGTTCCCTGTGTACCCTGCTTGATGTACCATGACATTTCGTTGCATTTATTCACTCATTTGTATGTGTAGTAGTTATTAGTTGTGTGTGTAGTTTGTAGTTTAATAAACCTTTCATTTATAAAGAACTCAGTGGCAGCTGGTGGAACATTTTCTTGGTAGGGCTGTACCAAATCCATTTCAGCAAACATCCATATATGATTTAATACAAAAAGTGAATGTATCAAAAAGGAATTACTACTTTGCAGTTAAATATTTTATTAAATAAATTATTTTATTCCAACATGAAATAAAGCAGTAAGTAACACCTTGACAAACACATCTGGATATCTTAATTTGGTCACCCACACAGGCGAATTCAGTATAATATAAAACATGTAATAGAAAATGTTTATTTCTTGAGATGCCCCTATGGACCTTGTTTTGTTGGGGAAACTAATAGGGAGGTACAGATCAGTAAACATGAAGTGCACTTAGTGGTGTGAAGTTGCTATTCAGACACACACTGAACATGAATAAATGTACACTACCAGTCAAACTTTGACTACATCTACTTGATATTCATTGTCCATTTGGGAGTGTTGTGCTCAGCCTCTCCAGAAGTGCTGTAGTGATAATGTCAGCGGTTGGTAATGAACTCGAAAAAACTGCTGTTGGATGTTACTGTTGGCGTCGATGTAGCTTAGCACAGCCAGCTGGCAGTGGGTGGAAATGTCAGTCATCTCATCTGTTTGAATGGCAATAAAATCAGCGCTCTTTACTTCCACCAGAATGTAATTCTTTAGCACTGACAGCACGCAGTCCAACAGCTCATGTTGTACCTTCTTTGACTGCCTTTTAAAATATTAAGTTAGCTGTCTTAGGTGCTTCTCCAGCACACTCTCTAGGGAGGCAACAAAATCCACCAATCCAACTCAAAAGCCCCACAAAACTTCACACAATCGATTACTTTGGATCAAATGTGCCTGTTTTTATCTGCCTCCTCATTATGTTTCCTCACCACAATCCTGTGGCTGCCATCCAGCTGCGTAGCGATGTTCACTCTGCCTAATGTTAGCTTGACAGAATTATCCATGTGTGCCATGGTGTTCTCATATTTCCTTTCTTTCTCGGACAGGTGCTTCATATCCCTCACTTCTGTAACTGTCCATGCTGGATCTGTCCCCTTTGTTTAAAAAAGCAAGCATGGAAAGCAAAATAAGGGATTAGCATGACTGCATCCAGCTAGCCAGGCATTTCCGGGTTACCAGCTACGAGAGAAGCCTCGCGTACCTGCTGTTTGATTGCAAGGTCAGGTTGATCTGGGCTCAGCTCTTTCACCTGTAGTTTCTCCACCAAAGTTTGTCCTCTTAAACGGATCTTGGAGGAGAGATTTTAGTTAGGGTTGGGTCTTGGAGGTTGTGATGGCACCATTGTCACGTAACTTAAGTTAAAATGGAGCCTGTAGAGGTCCCGACCATACACTGTATAAAAGAAGGTCCTGTGCCTCACTTGGGGCGATAAAATAATTGCCCTTTTTGAATTTCATCTTATACACATATGACTGGATGCATTCCATATTTCAAACACAAAAATATTGACAATTTGTTAAAATTATAATAATAATACTTTTTTTTGTGGTTCAAGGAGGGCGGCGCCCTCTATTGGCCAGCCACCACTGAAAGAACTTGATTATGAGGTTTGTGTGTACGAAATATATTAAAGGCTGGTGCCACAAGGTGAATTTAATGCAAGTTAAATCTGTTATTTAGTATAAATACTCATAATTTCTGATGAGGGTTGGGTATCGTTTGAATTTTATCGATTCTGATTCTGCTTATCGATTCCGGTTCTTATTGATTCCCAACCCTATTTCTAATCGCCCAAAGTTGAGTACAATCACTCTACTTCATCTTTTGTACCAATTAATGTGTTAATGCTACATAATTTTGGTGCCCCTTTGAGGCTTATTAATTATTGTTACATATTTTTAGTGCTGACTTTATGAAGTGGTATTAATGCTACTCATAAAAAGAAGTTATTTATGTATTTGAGTGGCTTTTCCCCATTTAACAGTCATGCCTCTGGAGAGCAGGCACAAAACTTCTGCGGTTGAATAGAGTGAGTTAATTGCTCCCATCGAAATATCACAAAACCCTTTCACAATTAGTGGGCTGGGGGGTATTCAACATCATAAATAAAAAGTTTTATTTTTGTGGACTATTTTGTGAATTATTTAATTTGTGGACTACATTTCAAATAAATCTTGTCTGCACCAAGATTATCTGAGTGGACACAGAGAGAAAACACACAGTAAGTGTGAAGCCCATAGAGATCAAACAAAGCAGAAACAGCAATGAGAAAGTCATCTGAAGGTAGACTCGCTCCCCTGCTCTCTATGTCTATTTAATTTCTGATTATCGCACAGATATGTGGTGTGATCATTACAGAGCGACGCCAAATGCCTATCGCCCTGTTTGCTCAGGGCTCCTATCCTTGGCAAGGCAATCACTGATGAATATTTAAAGCTCTCACTAACAGAAATAGATTGTCTGGGTCATATGAGGTGTCTGCACATAGTGTCCCCCATCATGTTTCGATGGCCACACTCAAGGACACTCAAAAGCTCATCAAAGAACTAAAGGCTGACATGCTGATCTCAGGCCAGCTCTAATGGGAAACAATCTTATTTTCACAGCAATGCAGCTATAACACTCTGAGCAACATGATCAACAAGTCTGTGGATATCCATTTATTTCCTACAGAGTTTGGTGTGTCCAAGTGTGGGTGGTCAATATGCCTGAAAAGTCTCCCTGTAAAAGATGACACAAAAAAGCACTGGAGTGGACAACATCTAATACTAGTTTGTTTCAGACTAGTGAAACCAAACTAAGAGCCAGGGTCTGTATTTATCAAACCGGTGATCCCCTGATTTTTCTTCTAGCACCACCTTCATGTCAAAGATGCCACTTATCCAGTGTAATATCTCAACATCTACCGGATGGATTGACACAACATATCCATGGTGCTCAGGCATCTTTGACATGACCCTGACTTTTCCTCTAGTGGCACAATGAGGTTGTTTGTGGTTTTGAGCGAAATGTCTCGGCAGTTGTTTGATGGATTGCCATGAAATTTAGTTAACACATTTTTCCACATCAAGGTAAGTTGTAATAACTTTGCTGTCCTCTTAACATTTCTTCTAGTGCCATCATCACGTAAAGTTGTCCAATACTTTGGTTTATGACAAATTACCAGCAAAACTAATGAAATTTCCCATCAGCCTCAGCTGTACTTTGTATTTAGTGCTCATTAGTGCTATATGTTTTGATTGATATTATTGCTGCTTAAGTACCCCGAAACTATAAGTTATAAAGGACAAAACAAGGAATATGTTGTTGCCTGATCAAAGCCTCATAGCCGTAGACCACTACATTGATGATATTGTAGCTTGTCCCACAGTCACTCAGAGCAGAGAAACTATCTGCCAAATAGTTAGCAATAGGCTTAGCATACAAGTTGTCAAACAACTGTGGGTGAAGCGATTGACAAAAGAGGGTCTTTATCGCAGCTTTTCAAAGTGACTTGAGCAGCCGTCTTGGTGCTGCCCACACTGAAGATAAATCAGGTTAGCAGTGGATTAGGCTGAGGCACCTTGTTTGTGTAATGTACTTTATTTTCCTCAGAAAGCCTTCACCGGTGTCAGGAGGCATTAGTGCAAAATTGTCAATCTTTCTCTCACTGTCTCTCTCCTGCAGCTGCTATTGCTCGCTTTCTCTCTGTCAGACTTTCTCCCTGGAGATTTGGTGAGGCTGCAGGATGATAGTTACCTTCAAGTGTATGTCTCAACTTTTGAGAGCTGATATGGGTATGCTGCAACAGGGAGAGACTTTGATCTACTCATAATCCTGGCTGTAAGGTCCTGGCTCTGGCAAGTGACAAATTGTCTACTGCTAATCGTGTCATCGGGGCAGCTAATGGAAAAGCAGCTCTTTTCACCTTGAGCTAGTTGTCTGCATTATACAGACAACATATTTTTGTGTTTTTCAAAGCGTCCGAGAACTGAAAGACAAAGCAATGAATCTACGGGACCTGAAGACTGCTTTGCCCACCTTTTCATTTGAGAAGCATTTAATAATTTGTAATCTCTCCGTTTTAGGGACAATGAGTTGATGTTTTAGTCAAAGTGTCATAAATTCTATTACACCCATAAACCCATTAGTCAGGATAGTGAAACAAACTCCATATTCAAGATGAGGTGAGTGGATGGATGGATGAAGTTGCTCGTAGGATGAAGTAGTAACGTTAGCTCAATTTTCTGAATGTGCTGGAGGCGATGTTGCGTGATCTCGGTTCTGGCGCAGAATACGAAAGTGAAAGAGGAAGAGATGGGTTAGGGGGGTATTTATTAGAATGTTGGAGGTGGCACGATTGAGGTGTGGTCCTGCTCCTGAAACTCTGCAGATAGCTTCAATAAAAAAACCTGAGTGGAAACGCTGGAAATTCTAAAAAGTTGAAACATTGCAAAAAACTTTGCACCTCCATGGCTGAGGTGGAAAAGTTTGTGTAGTGACAAAAGCAAAATGCGACAAAGTTAAATGGAAACAGACTTAGTGAATAAATCACAAAGTATAAGAAGCATGTGACTTAAACGTCCACTGAAGCTTCCACTCCACTGTAGAGATTAACAAATTGCGGCAGACCTGTGTATACCAATACTCTTCCTCAAATTAATAGGAGACATAAATCCAATTTTTCCATCACATTTTTCATACCATGTGACCCATGTGAGTTTAGCCCATAGCTGTCTCCTTATAGGTCTGTACCCTGACCACTGTGTAAAATATATACATTCTAAATGGGCCCAGACTTGATTCCTCTTGAAGTGTTGCTAATGGAGACCTATGCCTTTTCCTAGTTATATATATTTAAAGAAATCACCTAGTGTGATGTTTCAGTGTTGCCTAATGAAACATCTATGACACTTGACTAAAAACACCATGCAATCTCAACCTAGAAATCTCTAGGTTATTTACACTTTCTTTTATCTATGTTAAATTGCTCAGTGGGTCATTTACATTGGAATTATTGCTTGCTGACACAGTTTCACTTCCCCCAAATCACTGAACTACCCCAAGTAACACTGGTCCCATGATAATAGAGTTCAAGTCAAACAAAAAGTCTAAATGGTCTTCAGTTAGTCGTACACATAGCAGTGGACAAAGTCAATTCTCTATTTGACCACCCATGAACACCAGAGGACAATGAGTTTGTGAAAGGAAAACAGATCAATGCTTGATCGCTTCACACTCAACTACACCCACCTGCTCATTGACTAAGCACCACTCTTTAACACCCATCAACACACTCAGACCTTGAGTGAACAGTGAAGTATCTTTCTGTCATGGCCTGGGATGAGTGCCAACACTGTGTTCTTGAGGCAGACGACCATTAAGAGGTACCCCACTGCTTTCATATCTTACTCTGTTAAAGTGTACTGACATTAAATAGATTTGGTCGATCCATATTTCATTTCCTGTGTGCTCCAGGGAGCCGAGCATTCCCCTGTCCTTGTCAAGCAGCCAGCATCCTCAGTTGCAGGGAAACCGCGGCCAGCCTCCAGAGACCTCACAAACACATCCTCCCTCCATGGCAAAAAATAATTCACTATAAGTTGATTGAAAACATCAGTCATTTCTGTTGCCTTGAGTTTGACGCTGCAGATAAACAGTGTTATCAATACAATCAAAAATCTTAAATCATGTTAATGGGTGGTGGGTGGCAACTTTACTTTTAATACAATAGTTTCAGACGTTTTTGGAGTTTGGAGGTAACTTCAGAAGCATCATGTCAGAATTACAATTAAACTGCAATACAGACAGTTCAACCATGGATAACTTCATTGATGTATGAATTAGCATGGTCCTGTCATACTAGAGTTTAAAAGATAATTTGTTTTACAACTTATAGTTTTGGCCCTCTAATTTGTTCGTTCAGTTATGATCACACTGTACCCACCAAAGTACGTATACTGTATGGGAACAAAGTCGAAACATGAGTTGGGCTTGTAAACTGTGATGAATTTTTAAAACAGATTGTTTGAGTAATAACTTTACTGTTCACATTTGTTTCAAGTTTGACCAACCTGGGACTTTTAAAAACCTGCCTAATCATCTGACTGCTTGTGATTCTTGTCCCATTTGACTTCTTTTTAGCCATGTTGTCGTGCTTTCAGAAATTATGGCCAAAACTACAAATATATGTATTATATCCTTTAATGCTAACATAGTATGTCATTAGCTACATTAAAGCTGCATTAATCAGTTTGTTTTTTGGTCCATAACAAGCAAAAAAATTATGGTCTTGTAAAGTTGATATGGCTAACGTGTTAGCAAACTATTGCTGTTTTACATATCCAGCAGACAGTGAGCAACATTAGTATTTATTTCAGTTGTGTTTCTGGTGACCGAAATAATGTAAGATAGGTCTGGTTTGGTCTCCACTAACTACTTAGGGAAATTACTGCCTCTTTAGCTGCTAAATGCTCCACTATTTTCACTAGCTAGTTGCTAATTTTATCTGTCTGTTGGTGCTGAGCAGGTAGTGTACAGTGGGTTTATTAGAAAACAGCTGCCTGCTTCGGCAGGTTATGGACCAGAAAACGAAAATAATGAGCTAAAAGACGTTACATTACACAGCACTGTAGAGCTGAGGGGAACTGCAGAATGGGGTGACAATTCTCTGTGGGTGTGTCACTGCAACCAACCCCTTTCATACACATTTACAGCTTTAACACAGATTTAACGTGATGACTCTAGGTTAACATAAATTAATCTCACATTTCAATTCAGCCGAAGTACAGCTGAGGTTGACTTTAGACTGGTGAAAGCTCAATAAAGTGTGGAACTGTAGAGTTGAGCCTGAGTCTTTAATGTCTTAAAATGACCACTATACAGAGGATTAAACTCTTTTGATTCAGGTTATAGCATGACCTTTTCTCTAGTGCCACATTTTTTTTACCCTTTAGTGGTAAAATTCTAAGAAGTTATGTGATGAGCATTATGGCTCACAGGTACTGCCAGTGTTACTAATCTTGTAATATTTGTCTATTGGAATATATATGCAAAAAATCATTAAATATAGTTTTAGATTTTATTAACCTTTTTGAACCATATTATCATAATTGCCATTTTTGGCATGACTCATGAACATGCACGTGTAACTCGATCCCATACTTCAGACTGGGGACATGGTTGACACCCTCTCCACCCTATGAACATCAAAATATTTAACATTCCCTCCTTTCTCAATGAGTCTTGATGCAAACATCGACCACCACTCTGACACCAAGAAGCTGTCTCATGACATTTTCTCCCATCCTGCCTGTACATCCACTCCAATGTACCCAGCATTCACTGCAGGTCAGAGATCATTTAATTTATTTAGCTCAGCTGTATGCAGTCCTGCAGCTAATAGACAGCAGTACTGTGTCACCACTTTGCAGAAATACCATACTGGTGCTTCATAATCCTGTATGGGAAGCAGTTCTAGGAGGAGTAAAGGTAGTAGTCACCGACAGTTCCATTTAAATACATTTTACTTTCTGCTGATTATTGGTGTAATACAGTAATGATCCAACCTAAAGTCAATTCACTTCAACTTTAACCTGTACTCCTCTAAATGCCTGTAGCAGCCGTCAAATGAAATTCGCAGCACTTTTCAGAAGGCATATCATCGTTCTATCCCTTTATTGTTGAAGTCTCCCTCCGGGAAGTTGTGCCTGCTGGTAGAATGGCATATGCATACCTTGTATCAGGTCATCACTGCTTTTTATGGTCCTGGTTTTTCTGTGAAAATGGACTTTATAAATACATTCAACAAGAAAAGCATCACCAATAGTGCATATTGCCTGCAAGCTAGTTCAGGCAGTCAACTCAAGTACGCTGCTCCACTCACATGACATACTCCTCTCACTGCAACATATATCAACATATAACACCTTTGGTTTATGGTGGTGTAGCTACTTAAGCTGTCAGTGATCTGCTCACTCTTTTACTGCCATGCCTGCAGCCACACCGCTCACCTGAAAGCTAACTGTCACTAGCTGCTGCTGTCCACATAGCATTTCAAATGCCCCACATTCCTCCCTGCATCCACCTGTAGGCTCTGAGTCACCTCTGGGGAAGTTATTATCTCCACACTCCTTTTTTCTTCTTTATTATCTTGATTATCTTGCAACCCCTCATGTTGATAGGGGTGAGAGAAAAATATTCACATAAGAATTGCGATTCTTATTATTATCTTTATGTTAAAGTGTTATGTTGATGGAACAATAAGGCAGAACTCAACTGTGAGAACACAGTGCAGCACTTGGACAATGTACAATTTATCTTGTAGTTCATCTTCAAAGAAGAGTGTTTGAGCACATTTTGGATCAAATAATAATTAGCTTTGCAAGATGAAGGTGAAGCATTTTGTTAAAACTTGTTAGCGGAACAGCAAATGAGCCAACCAACCAACACACACTGCAACACTTTACAAAGCTTTCAGCCAGCTCTGGTCGGGTAAAGAAATGAACTCGGTCCATAGTCCCTTTCATTTTAAAAGCCCTGCGCTAGTACAATGTTTTTGACAGTGATGGGTTTCACTGGTACCAGAGTTGCAGTAGAGGGGCTGTTCTCCACTGCTGGAGACAGAATGTTATTTGACAGAATGTCATTTTTGTATGTTTACATGCTCTCATGGCCGGCTCAAAAACCATGGCAATTAACGGGAGGTGACACGACACGTTAAAGCAAAGAAACCATTCATTTATTTGAAAATAACACAAACAACTAAAAATGTCAGAATGTTATGAGGTGTGGCAGTCAGTGAATCAGGAGTGTTGGCATGTGCATGAATGATAGAATAGTGAGTGAAGTGTTGTATGGCAAAAGGAAAAACAGAGACAAAGATGTGGCACGTAGGGAGCAGCGTTTCCCCTTTCACTCTCCATCATGGACCAAATGGGATGCACTCTTATAGTACTGGGAATGCCGGGCCCAGGTGTTCACAATAAACGATAACCCAGCCACACCTACTGGGCATCTGCAACAGAAAACATATAGACAAAGCAGCCAGTCCAGCACATACGTTTACATGCAGACAAGGTTAGTGCCAGTTTTGGTTTGACTTTGAATTTGCCACACTGCTGTCAGAGCCATACTTTTACTATCTGAAGAAACCTGGATATGTGTATACATGACTGAGAAATCGTCTTTCTTCAGGAGAAATCAAGCTGAGGAAATCAGGTTTCTCTAATGCCCTACCTCAATAACTGAAACCGGGTTTTACATGTAAATCTGATTGCTGAAGAAAGCCGACTTTTACTTTACTTTTTGTAACACCTTGGGTTGGGATACAGTATAGAATAGAATGAAGACAAAAATAACATAAAAATGTGATTGTTAGGAGTCCACCCATGGAAGTCAGGTCCCACTCTTGGAATAAAATGTATGCAGAACTGGGCGTCTTGGTGGCCCAAGGTTTTAGACGCTGACCATATAATTGAAACATGGTTTGAATCCTGGGGATCTTGGTTGCTTGTCATCCCCCATCTTTCTCTCCCCTGATTTCTTGTCTGTACTCAACTATCTACTGTCTAATAAAGGTTAAAATGATATCTACTGCCTAATTAAACCACCCTTGTGTTGGGACTGGTTCAGTAGCTCTGTCCTGAGAAAAAAAACATCTGCTGCACAAAAAAGTATGCATTTTGACGCAGCAGCCAAGGTGATTTATTGACATTAATGTGTAAATACAAAAAAAACTGGGTAGTTAGCTTGAGCACCGCTGCCCAAGGACGTGCAACACTGTAGAAAGTTAGAAAGGTTAGAAAAAAAGTCCAAATTGGCTCTTTGTCAGGTAGTTACAGTAGCATGAGCAGCCAACACAGCTAACATAAAAGTGTCACCTGCAGACATTCAAACTTCATCATCAGAAAATCTGAGGAATAAGACATCACTATGATAGACGCACTGACACGTGCATTCTGGGAAATGCCACATAGAAACAGCACAGCAATAAACACCACACCATGAAATAATAACAAGTTATTCCAGTCACAGTAAATGGTTTAACATAACAGGAAAATAAAGTGGAAGAGTGAATGGATTATATTTATCCAGACATTTCAGACCCAGTTTATGTGACGTAATTGCAGATGATTTCACAGCTTTTAATGACTACAGCAAACATCTCTGTGTAAATGACCCGATGATGCTGGACCGGGGTTTTAAGGAAAGTAACTTTATGGTTGTGTTGGCATCGACAGTTGCTTTGGCAGAACAAGGATCATTTCTGCATTACATGAATTCATTAGATAAATAGTGTCTGAGCCAGCACAGAATTTATCTGTTCCAGATTTGGAATGGCTTCACATCAACTCATTGTCTCTAAAACGGAGAGATGAAAAATTATTAAATGCTTCTCAAATGAAAGGGTGGGCAAAGCAGTCTTCAGGTCCTGTGGATTCATTGCTTTGTCTTTCAGTTCTCAGGCGCTTTGAAAAACACATATGTTGTCTGTACAATGCAGACAACTAGCTCAAGGTGAAATGGTTTCACAAAGGAGGCCTTAGGCCATGTGTTTGTTATTTTGGGTCAAGAGGAACCAGCTGTCTGAGGTAGATAGAGAGGGGCCTTAAAGTAGACTTGCGGTCCTCTCCTGTTCTGATAGTTAGACACTGAATCAGTCTCTGTTTCACAGTTGTCTCCTGATTTATGATTTGTATGTACCTCCCTCTTTTTCACTATAAGAGTTGAACGTATTTCCATGCAAGTTAAGTATTGTGTTGGCTGTGCCCATGTGTACGTGCTGCCACATTGCTTCTGTGTCGACAGATTTGTTTGTAATACATCCATATATTCATGTAATGACAACTGGGGCTCAACAAGTTATTCCTTTATTCAATTGAGGACACCTCTTCTTCAACAAATTGGCATCATGAACAAGGATTCCAACAGAGATGGACACTGGGTAAGTAAAAGAGTTTTTTCTTTTCCTTTTCTTGCCCTGTGTGCCCCTTGACGGAATTGTAAAGAAACTGTGTATTTTCTGCATTGGGCTATAAGGCATCTAAGATCAGAATAAGGTCTCTTTAGGCCAGAATAAGTTTAGGGATCAGTGTCCGGGGACGATAAGTCTTGGCTGATCTCTCTGAGAGCATTGCTTGGAACGAATGTGTCATACAAACCTCTCAGAGGATGCCAGAAAATTCTATGAGCAGAAAATAGAAAACAAATGAAAACTGTACTGAAATTGAACATACCAGTTTAGTGAATAGCTTGTAAGTATTTCGCTGGCAATTTAGGCACTGATAATTTGAGCTCAGAAGGAATAATTCTTCCACTCTTCTAGAGCGCATAAGCACAGAATCCAGTCTAAAGGAAAGATTGGGGGACAAAAGAAGGTGTGGTTAAGAGAATAGAGGTAGTAAGGCTTTATTGAGAAAAGCGGTTTCATAGATGATAATCAGTTGTATGCATTGGCAGCAGCAAATGGTCGTACATTGAAAAGGAGTTTGTTATTACTGAGATGCAAGGTTGTTTCACCAGGGTATACAGTATGTTACTATGTTGATGGACTTTCATAACCTAAATGTGTTCTTTAAATAAATTTTATCATGCAACATATTCTTCATCAATCGGCGCTTACCTTTTAAAAACTGTAAAGCAGTAACTTTTACTCAGAATACATTTGATTTACCTACTCCTTCCTTTCTTCTTCCGAGTGCAATTTAACACTGGTAATATTTTATCTTTGAGTAAAATAGTCCAGTACTCTATCCAGAATGGACACAGGTAAAAGTCAAAAGCATGATGAAGCTTTGTGTTGAGAAATTGAGAAATAAATACCAATGTTAAGTGCCTAAATAATAATAATAATAATAATAAAAACTTTATTTATAGAGCACTTTTCAAAACAAAGTACAAAGTGCTTCACAGACCGAGAAATAAAATACCACAGTGAATGACAAAATACATAAAGAAAATTAAATAAACAAACCGTTCAGATAAAATCAGGATATGCTTTCAGATAAAAATGCGTTTCGAGAAGAGACTAAAAAGAAGACACTGACTCAGACTGTTAAGGACAGACAGGCTGGAAACACCGAGGTGGAGACAGAGATTGTTTATTTCTCAACACAGCAATGAGACAAACAAAACTGCTTGTGCAGGAGTGTGTACATCCGTGTGTGTCTCATGCAGGCAGTTGTCTGTGTGTTCACATGCTCTTTCATAACTGATGTGAAGAATGCTCTGTCGTCTCCAGTTCAGTGTTCAAGCCAGCCCCTTCCCGACCTGGCGTTGACACCCCATCTAGTCAGTCAGCCTGACCGTGATTCTTGGGGCAATCTTTTGCCCAATGTCCCATTTTGCCACATTTGAAATAAGCGTCACTTCTTCCTCGTCCTCTCCCCCTAACTCCATGTCCTCGTTGGCCTTCAGCTGCGCCATCTGTAGTCTGCCCTTCAGCTGCGTACTTTTCCTCCTTTGCTCATCTTTGAGGAATTTTTCTGCATGGATAGCGTGTCTCTATGGTCTCCAGGTTACCATACTCCAAGGTCACACAGTCACGTTTCACCATGTCCGCGATCTCAGGGTGGATGCCATTGATGAAACGGTCACGTAGATGTACTTTCCAGGGGGTGATTGTATTATTACCTCCCATAGCTTCAGACTTCTTCAGGCCACTGTGTGTATTATGGATCTCTGTGAGCCTGGCCAAGTACTCTACTACAGTCTCACCATCTTTTTGTTTGCAGGCTGTTATCTTTCCCAAATCCATTCTCAGGAGAAAGAGAGTCTTTATTTTGTCACAGAGGTCAGTGATGGTCTGCTTATATGGTATGTTATCAGCAAGGTCCCACTCTGTCTGTTTCAGCCTGATATCTGCTGTAGGAAAACCCCCCGCCACTCTCGGCCAGGTTATGCCCATCTGAGTTCCTAACAGTCTCTGTAGCTCGAAGGTGGTGGGTCTGAACTGTTGGCAGAAGGCCAGTAACCCCATCCCGAACAGAGGGGAGAAATTGTGCAGCTTCTTTCAGGTCAGCATATGTCCATGGTCTGAAAATCAGTCGTGAGGTCCCATCTCCTGCTGCCACCTCCATCATCGGTGCAATCACTTTTAAGGAGGTGCAGGAGTTTGAGCTGGGCTGGAATTCTTTGTTGCTTCGATTGTGATGAGGGCTGGAAAGGCGATTGGGGGTGATTGCGCCACCCCAATGTGATTTGTAGGCCTCTTTGTGTGTTGGAGATGCGGGAATGAATGATCCTTGTCCTCCCGTTGCCTCATCCGGGTATATTGAGGCCACAGTTTGTGGCTGAGACTGTGCCTCTGCTGGTGCTGTAGCTGCTGCTGCTCGTGGTTGAGGCTGGTCCAGGTCCAGGTCCAGCTATTGGTTTTGACTGTGGGATATACTGAGACACAGAGGTGTTTAGTGGATCTGTCCCTTCCTTTTTTATTTTTTTATCCCTGATATGTGCTTCTTGTTGCTAACTAGCGTAAGCCATACAGTCTGTTTTAAATTACTTATTTCTTTTTTTTGAGTGCCTTGTTCGTTCTCTTCTAATTTGTCTCTTAATATCTCTATCTGTCTGAGAGAGAAGCTGCTGGTTGATGGAAACCCAAAAGCTGGTCAATGCTGTGCTTACCATAATTGGTAATCATGTAGTTTATATTAGGGGATTTCAACGTGGGTGATAGCATATTTGATTTCTCATTCTCAGAAGTTTTGCTATTGTTAGAACCCATATTTATTCTTTAACCCCGATTCCCCAACTACAATAACGTCATTTGATGTTTTATATGGTCTCTTTGTGGTTTTTAATATTTTGGCAGAATTCTTAGGAGCGCTTCTGCCACTGTTAAGAGGAAGAAAAAAAATTGACCTTGGAGCTGGCTGCTAGGGGAAAGACAGTTAGATAGTTTACAGACTCACTTGAGAGAGGAAAAAAAATGTACCCTTCAATGTCTCCATGAGCGGGCTGTTTTATTGCCTTCTCAGATTATCTGTTTGGCATTCACACCTTTTACTTTCTCCCTTTTTATTTTTTATTCACACATTCACTCTTTCATGCATCCGTTGATGTACTCACACGCATCAATATTCTCACATGTATCACTGTTTAAACACTTTGTACTCACACACTCCCCCCTTTTTAAAGATGAGTTCCAAACTACGAATCTTTAAACAACCCAAGTGGGAATCTAATGAGTGAGGCAAGAGTGTGTAGAAAAGAATTGTAAAAAAGAACCGGTCTGTAAGAAATACCCCTGTCTGACAGTGAAAATTTTGGCCAAAATACTGCAATGATTCACACAGCGGTCCCTGACCTGCCCTGCTGACACGTCTGTCACGCACACCGCTCACGGTAGCGAGAATCGGTATACTCCGGGCCCCGTTGAATAAACTCACCAGAAAGAGTGTTGTCACAGCCACTAGGTTTACTGGATCACAGCAGTGAGCGAACCTCGGACACTCAGGGCAGCAGGCCCCCATGTCTCCACCTTCCTTGCCGGGGAGGTTGAGGTACACAATCCCAGACTCTAGTCATGCACGGTCTTAACCTGCAGGTCCGAGCACCCAAGTCCTCTCACATGAGTGAAAACGCAGACAACGCCAAATTGTAGTGGCAATTTCTGTGGAATAAAGAAACACTCAAGGCAATCACTTGTCTTTCTGTAGGTTTACTTCAAGCGTCTGCAGACGGACTCACAACAGCAAAAAATACATCAGTATAATCTGCTCTGAATGAGTACAGAGGGAAAAGAGCCTCAGTTATTTATCCAGTCTTCAAGGTCAGGCTCCTCAGCCCGGGGAGAAGAGTGTCCCTGAAGCCTGGACATAACAGTCAATAGCATGTTTTATAGTTCCATATCATCATTATCAATGAACTGTTCTGATACACAAAGAGTCATATGTATATGTTACATCAGAGAGTCTGTTTGTTCTTGCATTACATGTACTTAGAGAGGGGTGAGATGCAATAATTATACAAACGGGGATAATAGTGCACACTTTTGGACAGTCTCTCCTTGAAGGCATTAACAGTGTTGCACTCATTTGTTCACACAGAAAGTGACAGAAGTAGTTGTGTCAAAAATGAAAAATACAGTTGACAGTATAATTTGTCACCTCCACTCACCTGACCAATCACTGTGTAAAGTGGGCTTGATTGAGGGATTGTCGTTTTGGAAAATTACAGAAATTGTTGGATGAAGCCCCTCCAATGTCACCATCGGAAAGGCATGAGGGGTGGGGGATTCAGATACTGTATTTCTTGATCCAATAAGCTCTTTGTTTAAACCATACTGCTGCCCTAAGTGTCTGTCTTCAGTACCGGCAGTGTGGTTAATGACCCCTCTTATACTATAGTGCTGACACTTAAGTGTTTTGCATGTATAACATTCACCCAACCAGTCTTACAAACTTAACAACAAAACCGATCATTTCTCATTGCTTTTCAAAACAACCCAGATTAACATTTTCTGAATTGGGTGACCCTACAGTCAAGGACATCAATTATCAGTGCCTTCCAAAACATAACACGTCACATATTACGAAAACAAAAATTATTCAATTGACTGTTTTCTGATCCATCCATGGTTAAGGTTTTGATATGTTTAGGCAGCTAAAAGTAATGTGTAGTTTTAGGCATTTGAACACATTACTAACACTGCCATTTCTCTAGTGAACAGTCTCCCTCACCCATACTGTAGATTAGGAATATCCATTGTGAATGGTCAACAGTCAAAGTTTTGAACATACCTTCAATATGTACAATCTGCTAAATATGTTAAAGAAAAGCAATGCAGGCAGCATTACTTTTCCTCAAAACTGTATTCACTTGTAAAATTGCTGCATACGAACATGATTTGACGGAGGTCTGGTTAAAAAATCCATTTCACTCTGTAAACATATAGCCATACATAGAAAAGCACAGAGTAAACTTCATTAATGAAATACATTAAATAATAAAGTAATACAGCGCATGCATAGAGCAGAAGGAGACTGCAAAGTTAAAAGTACAAAAAAGTGTATCTATTGATGTAATCAGAGGTGTATTTTATTATATTTTTTGCTAGTACTTTCTCCTGTGTGCACTGACGTAAAGGCGAGCTGCTGTAACAAAGAGTTTCCCTTCGGGGATCAATAAAGTATTTCTGATTCTGATTCTGAAAAACTGAATCACACAGTGGCAAGACCGTTAGAGCCTACTGTATATGGGATACTCTTTTTTTTTTCTTAAAGTGAGTGTGAGTGGATAGTTGTAGAAAAGTACATAGTAGTATAGTAGTCTTAGAAGACATCAGGAATATGTGATGCAAATTAGGCATCATTGTACATATTGACTTCTCTGCTGCATGTTTTAATTATTTGCAGCTTGTTTTGATGCACAGATGCACAATTTATATCTTCCTCATCTGATGAAAAACTGAGACTGAATTGGAGTCTACTGAGGAATATTTTGACGTATTTTCAGTACCAACTTCACACCAGGTTCACTGTGTGGCAATAAGTTGGCATGAGTTGATGAGTTTGGTATTACTGTATGGACCACTAAAGCACAATATGAAATTAAATGATTTTTACATAATCTTGAGGACCCTGTCTCAAAGAGGGGTCAGAGTTAAAATCTTGTTTTAAAGAACATTGACACCTATGTGTGCAACCAGCTCCTTACTATAAGTGATAGAGTCCTCTAAGAACACACTATTTTCTGCCAAAGTTAGAACAGTTTTGGCTATTTTACTGGAAAGATTTCTGTATTTGTGAGCATGGAGATTTATTTTTAACCTTGGGGACACATATACGTGATAAATATTCTAAAAGCAAGGTCCACTTAGCTATTCACAGAACTTTCAACCTTATCAGCACCTGAAGAGGGCCATGGGATACCACCAAAAGCTCCAGGAATAGCTAAATAAATGCATTTAGAATATTAACCAACATATTCTGAATTTGTGCTTTTGTCCTTGTTTGTCTTACTGGATTAAATTGGGTGGAGCTGACTTGGAAAAAGGTCATGTCATATATTGGTGCAAAGGATTTAGCAACATTTGAATAAAAACATTTTTATTATTTATAATAATATATTAATTATCAAATTTATTATTACAAAATAATACATGCATTGAGAGTGGAAGAAACACGGGTGGGGGTATAAATATAGGCCCACAGCTCAATTTTGGGCCGTAGCCAAGGTGAATTCAGCCCTGGTACTAATATCACAATATAGAGCTTTTGTCATGTTGAAACCACATGATTGGTGTTTATTAGGTACTAGAGTAATATGTTCATGAATATGCATGAAATGAGATGGACACAATAGCTAAACTAATCTCTTTTTAAGTCTATCTTTCATTTATTTTAAATGTTGCAAGTTACAGATGAACATTGGTGGATGAACTTTGATTTCCTTTCAGTGCAGCTGTAACAGCTTGGTGGATTAGACGCTTTTGTGTGTTTGAGCTTCTCTTCAATATGCAACAGGACGCCGTTTGGAATGAGAGGCAGCCGAGACATTGGCAGGCAAGACTGCTCACTGCTTAAATTCTGGCTGACCCCCTCTGCTTATCAGTATATTTCCACAGCCCATTGGTATGCATTTGGCTCTCGGCACCGACTGGCCATAATCATCGCCTCAGTCTCATAATGGCTTGTGCACAGTTCTCTCCCTTGTGATGCCAAAGGCCCTGCTCAGCAGCATCACGACTGGGGATATAAGCAATAAGTAGACAATGAATGTTTTACAACTCTTTAAAGCTAGTAAACATTTTGCTTTAAGAAATATTGAAAATCTTTGTGTAGGAAATATGATGATGGTGAACAATTTAAATATTCTACACAGAACTGATGCCCTCTCCTAAAAAGCCTGCATATGGCCTCTGACTCATAAACAAGCCCTGTGAGACTTCAAAGATAAGCTTCCTCAAAACATCCCATCTTCACTCTCCTTTTGGGTCATAAAACCAACCCCCTGCTAGGACTCAGGGAGGATGCCAGTAAAAGTTATGTGACAATGAGCCAATTTTTGGCCCTCACTAATACAGAATTCCCGTAGGGAAACTCTTTGTTACAGTAGCTTGCCTTTACGTCAGTGCACACAGGAGAAAGTACTAGAAAACGATATGATACACTATAAACACTACAAAACAGGTCAGAAATAAATTAAGTATCATGTCGGTATAAGTATAAGATAAACTAAGTGTCGAGTACCAAGTGGGTTTACTGGTTGATGATGAAAGTACAGTATAAATACAATGTAACTAATTATGTAATAAATAATAGTAATAAGCGGAGGTGCATGTACTGTCGAGAGTAATTGAGGTATATAGTATCAGTAACAATAAATAAGAAAAACTAACAAGGGAAAACTAATATTGCACGGGAGTAGTACACAGAATATTGCACAATTATTATTAATTATGGCGGAGATGTAATGCTCAATGTCCAGTTTAGTGACCTAGGGTCATACAGACTGACACTTAGAGGGAGGAGTTAAATAGTTTGATGGCCACAGGCAGGAATGACTTCCTGTGGTGCTCTGTGGTGCTTTTTGGTGGGATGAGTCTTCCTCTGAAGGTGCTCCTTTGTTTGACCAGCACGTCATGGAGCGGGTGGGAGACATTATCTAAGATGGCGTGTAGTTTGGCCAGCATCCTCCTCTCTGACACCACCGCCAGAGAGTCCAGTTCCACCCCCAACTGGCCTTACGGATCAGTTTATTGAGTCTGTTGGCGTCCGCTACCTTTAGCCTGCTGCCCCAGCATGCAACAGCATACAGAATAGCACTGGCCACCACAGACTCATAGAACATCTTCAGCATCGTCCGGCAGATGTTGAAGGACTTCAACCTCCTCAGAAAATAGAGGCGGCTCTGGCCCTTCTTGTAAACAGCCTGAGTGTTCTTGGTCCAGTCCAGTTTGTTATCTAAGTGTACTCCCAGGTACTTGTAGTCCTCCACAATGTCCACACTGACCCCCTGGATGGAAACCGGGGTCACTGGTGCCTTGGCCCTCCGTAGATCCACAATCAGCTCCTTTGACTTTGTCGCATTGAGCTGCAGATGGTTCTGCTCGCACCATGAAACAAAGTTCCCCACCACAGCCCTGTACTCATCACCACCGCTGATACATCCCACCACAGCAGAGTCATCAGAAAACTTCTGAAGGTGGCAGGACTCTGTGTGGTAGCTGAAGTCCGTGGTGTAGATGGTGAAGAGGAAGGGAGAGAGGACAGTCCCCTGAGGGGCCCCAGTGTTGCTGACTAATCCACCCTCAGGATGATATCTGGACTTCATCAATAACCCATACAGGGAACAAAGAACAAAATAAACCATCTTTACAATTCAGAGTCAAATGTACATTAATTGATATCATGTTTAATTAACATTATAGGGAGAATATGAAGTTTTATTTCAAAATGCTGTTTTTGATGCAGGAACTGAACTAACCAGAACCAGCCAAACTTCATCTGCAGGGTGCATGTGTGACTGCTTGGCAGTTTGTTCTTCCCCCTTATTCTGCATGCCTCTCAGAGACAAACAAAATACATTCCTGTGAAGAATATGGACATAACACTGACCTGTATTGATTTTATTTTACTTTCTCATTTTACTGTTATATGTATGCATATATATAGGGACATATGTATGTGTCAAAATAGCATGCTGTAACATGACTGCCATTTAAACCTGGACTACTAACAGTTAAGTTCCTTATTGCAAAGTGGATAATATCCTGTTTTATTCATAAAAGATGTTTAGTTACCCTTCCTGCAACTGAAAGTGCCAAGCTTCTAAACATGGGAGAATTAAATTGGTAATTAGAACAAAGAAAGTAATTAAGATCTGGGGTGTCGCACCGATGATCACATTGCCGCTCCCTGGACAGAAGACTACTAAAACAGAGAAAGCCGAAACTCTCCCCTCTCTTGCCCTCTGCACTTCCCTGCAAGTGTCTCCTCCAGCTCTCCACACTTCTCTTCAGACTAAATCCCAAGCCGCACAGAATGTGTGCGGGCCGACATCCGGCATTCTAACATAACAAAAGTTTAAAAAGTCAGAACTGTGAGTTTATCAAACTCTGAAAGTCATTTTCACTGGTCAATGCCAAAGTTATCCCTTTATCTGATTACACTGGTCCTCAGTCATTTATCAATTATTCATCGCTGTATTTCAAACATTCAGGGCTGCATTTATCAATTCATTCTAGTAGTTATTAGTTGTGTTTGTAATAAATGTTTCACATATAAAGTCGTTGCCCTTCATTTTCTTAAGTCACTTTATGTATTTGTTCCTTGTTTTACCTCTTGCTACCTGATTTCCAGTTAATTCCCTCACAAAACTAATTTGTGCATTATCTCTTGACTGATCTAGTGTAAAACTGAGCAAAATTTTCACTACATGTTGAATGGTGAAGAATGTTAATTAAATTGCTGCTGCTTCCTACATATTCACAGTATTGGTGGAGAATGCATGCAGATATACATATTAACTACATTTGAGTTCTAAGGTCAAAGTTTTTGTTTTGACATAAATCAAAATGCTCAACATTAGTTCTTATGAAGAAAGAGCACTCTTACAAACAAAATAAATAGTCCAGAGAGGGAGAATACTCCTCTGCTGGAGAGGGGCTGCGCTGAAGTTCACGGCCTGTAATTATGCTATTCCTTTCTGTAGAGGAATGGCCTGAATTCCTCTCAGAATTGTTGATCTTGTGAGTTGTCACCACAAAGTTAATTTCCCCAGGGAGTGCCATATAAATTGCATGCCACTGAACAGAGGTAATAGCTGTGGTCTTGGAGATATGTTTGGCAGCAACTTCCAAGAGGCATGCAGAGAGAGCTGCACTGATTTTTTTTGTTACTCACAGCAGCACATTACTTCCCGCTCATTATTTTGCAATTGGGAACAAGTGTTTTGGCTAAATCTTTGTATATTGCTTTGTGGTCTCCCAGCAATTTGTTGTTATCATGTTCATATTTTTAAGAGGTGAGGTAAATTTTGTGGTAATCGAAGCTGATAAAACTGTTCCGAGTTCATCTGCTGACTGGAGACTTGGGGGCTTTGGAGAGTTGCACCTGCAAACCTGCAGCACTGCCACTAATTGTTGTCAAGTTTATACAGGTACTTCACAGCAGCCGCGCCCACATAATCCTCACAAAGAAAACAAATTCAATATTATGTGAATTATTTATACAATCCCTCATGGAATGTAGGTTGGGGGAACATTTTCAAGTTTTACCACATGCTACTGATAGTGTACAGACTTGTAGACACTGAGAAATATTCAGTAGACATCTCCCCTGATACAGATTCTGATACCTAAACTGACTAACTGCTGATACTGAGTACCGGAGTACCTGAGTACAACATTTTCAGATGTTAAAAGTTTGTTGTTAAGATTAAATGTCAGTCCTTGTTTTCTGAGTCATTCTGATTTATTGAGATTGGTAAAACATGTAATAAAATGTTTTTTTTGTCCACATGATGTTTCAAAAGCAACCTCCCAACAAAAAGAAAATGTCCCAATCTAGTTCCCGAAAAACTATATGAAGTAAATCTTTGGTACCCTGAATGGATTGTTGACACTTCCAGTTTCACAGTTTCACATAAAAATGCATTTATTGTGACACGCATGGAGGAAATGGCATATTATCAGCAGTAGCTTTAGGCATCAATAGTAGCTCACCACAGAAAATGAACGGAGCAGAACAACAAACTTTATTAAGTGTGGATCGGGGAAGTGTGGCCGATATCTGATTTGCCTAATAAGGTCAGTATCAGGCTACCAATTCACCAGATGAGATCGATGCATCCCTAGTAATTAGCATTTCGGTATTACTTACATTCTCCAATATGAAATGATATGGAATATATTACGGTGGTTCTAAGCCTTTTGTGTTAACTTGGCAGCACTTCCACTTACTGGAAAGTGGCGCCACTGCAATTTACAACTACTTTAAACCGGGAGAACATACGGAAAAAAATTTTCCTTTCTTCTAAAAGCCCCTCTCATCAGTTTACTGATTATATATTATTCTACAGATTTAATATAACTTTGCAGCTATAAAGTTTTGCATAATACTGGATTGACAGATTATGTCATGTGTGCTGTGGGTATAACTAAAGATTAAATTAGTTATTAGTTATTAAAGATTTTTGCTTATATGCCCAGCTTTGCCACTGCCTATAAAAGATGCAAAAATCTTTTTTTGCATCTTTAACCACTGCCAAATTAATTTAATTTAATTTAATATTAAAGAGTTGGTTTGATAGTGGAATTGAATGGAAAATAATTTGGCTTTATTATTATTTAAATATTTTAATTTTGGAATGCTCTACAACCATACTTCACAAAGCTAGTGCCTTTACTGTGACTACATGGTTTAAAAATGTACAGCTCATCCAGGCCATAATTTCTGATTTAGTCAACAAATGGGAAAATATGATCCTCTGAATAAAAGTGATGGTACACAGTGGGTAAACATTTGACATTACCTACTTTGCAGCTACATCAACTGCCTTGCTGCAGTATGTAAAGGTACATTAAGTAGGCGTACATACAGTATTTAGTTTAAATGTATGCACTATTCATTGTCAACCTTTTGTAATAATTGCATCAAACATTTGGTGTTAGGTGTGGAACTTGCTTTCTTAACATTTGTTTTTCTCTGTGTTGGTCTTTAAATTGTCTATAAAGACAGGAGTTACAGTACAGCCAGGGATTATTTAGCATTTTTTTCCTTTTTAGGTCTTTTGGTCATCTGTGGAAGTCTGAGGCTGCCAATATTATAATCCAATTTCTCATTTTTATGTTTCAAAATGCATAATTACTCCACTGACAAACAATCTGAAGTATAACTCTTTCATATTGATTATTAAATTGAATGTGGGATTGACTTTTAAATTGGTAGACAATTTGCAACCTAAACTTGAAAATGAAATTGGAACTGGAATTTCGCATTTGAATCTGAATTATGTCCTGATTTTAGTTCATTTCTAATGTAAATAAAATGGAAATGACCTATTTCATTGTCATTTCATAATGATTGACTTTTGACAGCGTTCGCAGAGAGGCCTGGGAGAATCCTGCCATTATGAATATTTGCATTTTCCTTAGAAACATTCTATTTAAATTTAATTAAATTATTTCATTTTAATATTGTCCACAGTCCACCGGTCATTAATGCACAACCTTTCCTTTTCTTTACAGCTTATTATGTAACAGTTTATTATGTTGTAACTATTTCAGAATAAAATATTTTTAAGGAATGATCTCAATTTAAGGTCTACTCACTATCTTTTTTCCGGAGCTATCAGTCACACTTCACGATGCTGTGAACATGTTTGGTCTGATGTTCAGAGATAGATACAATATTATTCACAAAAAAACACAGAGAAATAGTTATTTCATATCTGCAGAATGTTAAGCAGCAATAAGAACTCTCAGCAGGCAAATCATTTCAGGTTCTGAATTTGACTTACTAACTGCAGTGTGTACGTGCCAGCTCAGTGTTCCTTAATAATGCAAACTAGCTAATTGGATTTTTCTTGATTTTCACATAATCAGAGAAAGGGAAAAGCGACCCATATGGTGCCATTCATAATTGATGGCCTTTTGATAGAAGTAGCCCTCGTGTGATACTGTAATGTGCAGTGTGAAATGAATCAGTCAAGTGGGTCTTATTTGGATTTATCCTCCTCAATATTGTATTTTTGGAACGGATTACATCTCATCATTTAATAGGATCAAACGTGATATCATAACACTGCTGAATGTTCCATAACCATCTAAATTTATTTGGCAACAATTAATCATTGCAGCCATTGAATTAACTTTTCACATAGGTGATATTGTTTGAGTTTAAGAATGTCGTAATTGTGGATGCTGATTTATGACCAAAGCTTGTAACCTTTTGAATATGACCAGGAAGATGTGTCATTAATCCTGAAGGTTAACCACAGCATCTGCATGACAGATTTCTGATTGTTTTCATATGGCTCTGTGATTGATACCATGACACAAGTGACCTAGTGAGACCCACAACTGCTTTATGCTTTGGCTGCACAATAATTCACCATCACGCTGGAGCACGCCATCCATCAAAGGGCTCACTAATTTCCCCCTGGATGTAATAAGGCTTCTTTTATGAAACTATTTTCTTTCACCCTGTGTTCTGTGTCTTGATAATTTATTTTTCATGTCCACAGGCACACAAACATCCATAGAAACAGACCTACATACATACATCGAAGTCTGCATTTAACAGAATCAGTCCTAATTGGCCAAAAATTGTCAGATTGATGCAAATTTGATCCTACTTCTAGGCCTAGGAGTAAAAGCATTTTATCACCTTTCTTAAATGAGAAAATCACTCCCAATCTTTGCTGAAATTTGCTGAAAGAAATTAATCGATGACAGTACAATCATCACAACATACTGTTGTGACAAAAATAAAGTGGTGTGAAAAAGTGTTTGCTCCCTTCCTGATTTCTTATTGTTTTGCATGTGTGTCACGCTTAAATGTTTCATATCATCAAACAAATTCAAATATTAGTCAGCTGTTACAATAATCGAGGCATGAGGAGATAAAAGCATGTAACAGTTTCTGCATCAGTAATATTTAAAATAGATCGGATTTTTGCAATGTTTCTGAGGCGATAAAAACACGATTGGACAAGCTTAGTGATATGTTGCTCAAAACATAAATTGCTATCAAACAGGACACATATAAACACATTATAAACATCAGTTCCTGAGAGTAAAATGCATCTGTTCAGCCGGGAATGCTACAGCTCCAGACTATTTTCACCAACTATTTTAGACCTTGTAATCCCTTATGAACCTTCATGTAGTTTGAGATCTTCAGGCAGGGGTCTCCTGTCTGTTCCTGATTCCAGGATGAAAACTAAGGGGGACAGAGCTTTTACTATCAGGGCCCCGAGGCTCTGGAACAACTTGCCCGAAGAAATTAGGTTGTCTGAGTCAGTGTCTTCATTTAAGTCTCTTCTCAAAACATATTTTTATCTGAAAGCATATCCTGATTTTACCTGAACTGGCTGTTTATTTTATTGTTTATTTTATTGCTTTTGTGTATTTTATGTATTTTATTTCTTAGTATTTCGTCATTCACTGTAGTATTTTATTTATCTTGTTGTGAAGCACTTTGTACTTTGTTTTGATAAGTGCTCTATAAATTTATTATTATTATTATTATTATTATTATTATTATTATGTCAGACAGGCAGTCCTGCAGAGAACTCAGCATACTAAGGTCAGTGGGCGTGACAGGCAGGTACAACTGTGTGTCATCCGCATAACAATGAAAAGAAATACCATGTCTGTGGATGACATCACCCAATTACCCAAAGGAAGCATGTAAAAGGAGATCAGTATTGGTCCCAGAATTTAACCTTGAGGCACACCGTACTTGATATGGGAAAAGGTTGGCATGAAGTTATTAATGCTGACACAGAATTTCCTATTGGACAGATAAGATGAGAACCAGTCTAGTGCAGTGCCAGATATGCCCACCCAGTGCCTCAGTCTATCTAAAAGAATGCCATGATCAATTGTGTCAAAGGCACCACTTAAATCCAGCAGCACAAGAATTGAACACATGCCTGCGTCTGCATTCATTAAAAGGTCATTAGTGACTTTGAGAAGGGCTGTCTCAGTGCTGTGGTGTTGACGAAAGCCAGATTGGAACTTTTCAAAGGTATTATTGTTTTCCACAACAGTGAGAAGCTGAAAAGATACAGGTTTTTCGAGAATCTTCGAAATAAAGGCAGTTTGGAGATCGGACGATAGTTATCCAGGAGGGTGTCAGGGAGCCAACACAGACACCACCAGCTCCACCCACCACAGTCAGCAGGTCACAATCACCTGAATACTGATTACACACACCTGCCACCAATCAACCCATTGCACTATAAAGCAACACTTCCCCAGTTCACTCACTGTCTGGTCTCAACTCTACCATGAGGTACTACCTGACTCACTTTTCTACTGAAGACCTCCGCGTATTCTGGCTTACCCTCAACCTGTGTATGTCCTCGTCTCCTGGCTCTCCCGCTCCCCGTCACTATCAGTGAACAGCATGGACATCTACGACAGATAAGACTCTCATAGACTATTCTAGTCTTTGCATATTTGGTTACTGCTTTGCTCCTCCTGTGTAACCTACTACTGTGGCAATAAACCTTCCTCGTATCTGCACTTACCTCCGTGTCCTGTGTTTGTCTGCTGACAGAGGGTGGGATCAAGCCCAGGTTTTTTTAGGACTGGCTGGACGCAAGCAGTTCTAAAGTAAATGGGGACGCAGCCAGTAGACAGCGAGCTGTTCAAAATAGTTAGCAAATGGGGCGCTATACAATCCATAACTTCCAATTAAAAACCTAGTTGGAATTTTGTCTAATTCTAATTTGGGCTGGAGAATACTCTCATAAGAGACATGATATCTGCGAGTTCAGGCAGAGTAACAGCAGATTGCTCAAAGAATCCCTGTGTGGGTGATCCACATCTAAAAAGGCAAGGTTGGGAGTGATATCAGATCTTATTAACTCCACCTTACCAGCAAAGTGCAAAATAAACTTTTCACAATCAGCAGGGGCACAAGGAGAGGCAGGGGTAACTAACTGATCCACAGTCTTAAATAGGAATCTGGGGTTATGCTGATGGACAGAAATAAGTGCAGAGAAATAACATGTTTTCTTGCAACTTTCACCATCCTATTATAAAGGGGTAATAACTCTCTCATAGCCACAGAGTGGACCTGGAGACCTGATTTCTTCCATCTGTGTTCTGCTCTTCTGCATTTCCTTTTACAGGTTTGAATACTGTTATTTAACCATTGCTGTTTTCTAGTCTTTGAGTTTAGTCTATTTTTCAGAGGAGCTATGAGATCTAAGGTTGAAGAACACAGGTAGTTAAAAGAATCAACCAAATCGTTGGTGTTGGAGGAATCGGGAAACACATTACCAGGAGAATTGAACAGTGTACAGAATTTTGAGGCACTATGCTCATTAAGGACGCGTGTGTACTTAGAGCGGGATAAGACAGTACTAGCAGCCTGTAATTCACAGTTAAAAACAATGCATATGTGATCAGATACAAACATGTGCCTGATTTCCACAGATGGAGTTTTCAGGCCCAAAGTAAAGACTAGGTCTAAGGTGTGGCCACGGGAATAAGTTTGGCCAGAAAACATGTTGTTGAAAGTTAAGCGTTAGTGATATTTAAAAAATCAGCAGCAAGGCTATTAGAGGAGTCCTCAATATGAATATTTAAATCACCACAAAGAACAATTCTGTCATAATTTAAAACAAGACTGGATAAAAACTCAAGGAGTTCCAACAAGAAGGAGCCAGCTGGTTTAGGGGGGTGATTAAATAATAGCAAATATGACTGGGAGGGGGCATGAGCACTTCAAAGGAGGAAAAATCATCCCACCACAGCAGAGTCATCAGAAAACTTCTGAAGGTGGGAGGACTCTGTGTGGTAGCTGAAGTCTGTGGTGTAGATGGTGAAGAGGAAGGGAGTGAAGACAGTCCCCTGAGGGGCCCCAGTGTTCCTGACCACGCTGTCTGACACACAGTACAGCAGACGCACATACTGTGGTCTGCCAGTCAGGTAGTCCACAATCCAGGACAAGAGGGGGGCCGGATGGTGTTGAAAGCACTGGAGAAGTCAAAAAACATGATCCTCACCGTGCTTCCTGGCTTTTCCAGCTGGGTGTAAATGCCTTTCAGCAGGAAGATGATGGCATCCTCAACTCCCAGCCGGGGCTGGTAGGCAAACTGAAGAGGGTCTAAGAGGGGTCTGACCATGGGCCGCAGCAAAAGAACACTGACATGGTTGAAGTCACCCAAGATTGATGAGTGCACTCGGGTGTTGAGTCTGGAGTTGTGCTATGGTGAAGTGAATGGCGTTGCACGCCGATGCCAGGTTAGCAGAGGGGGGGATGTAAACAGCCACAGCAATGGCAAGTGAAAATTCACATGGCAGATAATATGGTGGGAGTCCCACAGCTAACAGTTCAATGTCCGGGCTACAGATACTCTGCTTGATAGTAACGTGACCAGGGTTAACCAGAACAGCAAGCCCGCCTCTTTTCCACTTACCACTCCCAGTGTGATCCCTGTCGGCCCGAACAGTCTGAAAGCCGTCAATGGAAATGTTATGGTCCGGGATATCCTGGTGTATCCATGTCTCTGAGAAGCCCATCAAACTACACTCATGAACTCCGTCTGACTCCAGGCTAACACTGTTAGCTCGTCCATTTTATTCGCCAGTGATCTCATGTTGCCCATGACGAGAGAAGGCAGACACGGCTTAAATCTCTTGTTTTTAAGTCTCTTTTGTCTGGACCCCTCTCTCTTCCCTCGCCGCTTCATTCCACCTCTGCATCCTCGGTGTGTCCTCCTCCAGATCTCAGTGGGGACATCGGTTGTCCTGGGCGCCATGCCGCTCGGCTTCAGTGTGATTAGCTGTTCCCTGGTGTAAACAATGCGGCCAACCAGCTGATCTGCAGCAGTGCACTGACCGAGTAGCAGCAGAAGAAGTTTTACGGCGAATAAAAGTACCAAAACACTTTCTACTCTCAATTTCGTAAAGAGCGTAGTTTAAAATATACTTACACACAAGTTACTCAAGTTTGGAAGAAAAAGGAAAGCTAAAAGTTGGAAAAAGTACAACAACAAAAGTGGAAAAAACGGCAACAGGCAGCATGCACTTTTTTATTCTCAATGCTGATGCATGTTATGGAAGCCACACTAAAAAAATGTCCCTTAAACTGTGTGCTCAGTTTAACAAAACATTCATTCTATTTATTAATCTGTGCACATATATTTTTATAACATCATTCTTTTCTACCATATGACCCCTGTGAGGCTCTGTGTAATAGTGAGTGGATGAATTCATATTCCTTAGCTTCTGACCTATCAAGGAAGACCACACATATGCATATAACCCTTATGGTTGAGGAGCAAATCCTGAATCAATTTGGGTATGTTAAAGGCTAGGGTTTAGCACCGGCAGCTCCATCATGAAACCAAACAGCATATCTTAAGCTATGTCAAATGAAACCAGAATTAAGGCTTGCAACGTGAATGTAGCCTGACAGTAAGGTGTAGTATTGCACAATATTTAATGATTTAAGCATTATATGAGAAATCAACTTATTTTGTTTTGTGGGAGCACAAAGGTAAGTAGGTTTTGTGAGAATTTTTTTTTTGTCAATTCCCTCTATAGCCTTTTAATGACTCTGGCTTTCATTACATTGTCTTGTTTATGTTTTTAAAACACTGGTTGTTGGGAGGTTTATTCCTGAGGCCACTGAAATGTAGAACAGTTGGAAGCTTTGAAAACCTGGAATAAACATTTCTTCCATTTTACACTTGCAAAGCGTAACTTGTTTGTGAAATCTGATTGGCTGCTGTGGTCAGTGAACATAAATCACATTGGCTGAGTTTCCTTGATCACTTAGTAACTTGTTGATAGTGTTGCTCACAGCAGGAGTGTGTGGTAAATTATCCTAAAGCTGCACATCATACAATGTTCCCTTGTCTCTGGCCAATATCCAACTAAGTACGGAAGTTAAAATGTGTGGAAACTTTTATTTGATCCCAACTCGGGCATGATGGAGTTTCTGTGTGCTCAAAGGCCAAGATAGCAATCAGCTTGCTTTAAAAGGTCCCTACTGGAATCCTCCATAATCTCTGAGGAAGACATCTATCAACCATAAAATCTTAATAGCTCATAAAAATCGTGTGTCCCCTTCAGGGAGACTATCGCTTTAGATGGGATGTGCTGGTGTTTGTTCTGCCCACTTTTCCAGTAAAAAAAAAAAAGAAAAAAACAGCTGCAGAAACAGTTTGCTGATGTTCATCAGCAATTCAGGGTTTTCTCATTTAATCATGTATGCCAGACAAACAAGGCTCAAAATGTCCTAATCAAGCTGGCCTTTTATATAGCTCTTCACTAAAGGGCAGTATGCTTCTGAGATGAGAAGTAGGCCAGCCTGGACAGTATCAAAGCTTTTATTGAGAAGATTTGTGTAAATGCCATTCAGACTAAAACAAGCTATGAATCTCAGCCTTTTGTGTTTCTACAGAGGCATGCAGAAGGAGTGGCAGGGAGTGTCTATGCACAATATATAGAGTTCAGTTAGCTAAATTTCAAGCATGCCTTAAGGACATAAAAACCTGGATGACCTGCAACTTTCTGATGTTAAACTCTGACAAAACTAAAGTTATTGTAGTAGGCCCCAAACACCTCCAAGCTACATTATCTAAAGATATAGTTACTCTAGATGGCATTGCCCTGGCCTCCACTGTAAGGAATGTCAGATTTGTGTTTGATCAGGATTTGTCTTTTCACTCCCACATGAAACAAGTTTCAAGGACTGTCTTCTTTCACCTATGTAAAATTGCAAAAATCAGGCACATCCTGTCTCAAAGTGATGCCCAAAAACTAGTCCATGCATTTGTTACTTCTAGGTTGGATTGTTGCAATTCCTTATTATCAGGCTGCCCAAACAATTCCCTTAAGACTCTCCAGTTGATCCAGATTGCTGCTGCACATGTACTGACAAGAAGTAGGAAAAGAGATCATATTTAACAAGGGTTACTTGTGGTTCCTAGAGTCTCCAAAAGTAGAGTGGGAGAAAGAGCCTTCAGCTATCAAGCTCCTTTCCTGTGGAATCAGATTCCAGTTTCGGTTCGACAGGCAGACACCATCTCCACATTTAAGAGTAGGCTTAAGACTTACCTCTTTGATAGACCTTATAGTTAGCTCAGGTGAGTCCTGAACCATCCCGAAGTTATGCTGCTATAGGCCTAGACTGCTGGGTGTTGTGATTTACAATGTATAAAGGGGGCACCCAAATCTGTAGGCGCATCAATTTATTATGACTATCAGATTTATTATTATAAATAACTTTAATTAATAAAGTCCTCGGGGGCACCACTCTTCTTAAAGAAGAGAAATGATTAATACATTGACTGGGTCTAATAAAATACACTATCAATTTGGAACTCAGATTAATAATTTAAATGAATAACTATAACCAAATTACCATTGATAGCTAGTAGGTTGAACGATTTGGAGTTCAACATAGAAGAGGTTGGAAAATTACTCACTCTTGTGAAACATTATTATATTCTGCCTCCGTATGTCTCGTGTGCACGAGCATGAACCCATGTGGTCAGAAACAAAGGAACATGTGGAGCGGGAGCTTTAAAGTTTCTCTCTGCCGTGTGTGTAAGCATTACCAACAAAACCTCAAAAAAGCACATCAGTAACATGTACATCATTAATTAAACAGTCCTGTGCTTAGCCAAGTACACTGTTACTCTATGCTATGCCAAGTTGTTACGTTACTATCCATTGGGAGGGAAAGAGAGGTGGCTTTGGTGCTGCTGTTAGCTGGCAGTCAGTCTGTTGTAGACGAGCCAAGCTGTTGCTGTGCAGTGTCCGCTTGTAGAGATTGGAGGAAGCCAGTCGCTCCATCTGTGGTTATCATTACAGAGTTAACAGCTTGCCGTTAACTGCTTTGGGCTTGTGTTAGCATGTGAAGTTAGCTGGCAGGCTTTGTGCAACAGCTGTTGGCGCTAAACTTCGGTTCTGCTGCGTGTTTCTGCTCCGAGCAGATTACACAGTGAAGCCAGGAGGAGAGAATTCAGATGGGTGTCTGCTGGTGAGCAGGCCATGGCCATCCACCGTAGTGAAAGATTCCAGGAGAAAAGAGAGACAGAACAAAGCATCGCTGACCTTTTTATTGACCTTGTGACATCGGGGTCACAGGATCAGACTGGCCAATGCTGCATGAGATGAATGTCTGCTGTTTTGCTATGTTCTATTTTTTCTTCCACTTTCCCACGCTGTCAAAATCCCTACATTCACAATTCCGACATACCTGACCAATGATCTTTCTGTAGGAGCTTCCTACTTTCTTACAGTGCAGACGCTTGTCGTCTATTATTTTATTATATTCTTGTTTGTTTTTTCTGTTAGAAATTATGAGCAGCGTCTCCTGGATACATAGGGACTGTAATTTATTCAGATTAAATAAGCTATTGCCATATTTTCAACACTTTTATGACCTCCTCAGTACTACGTGAGTGCAGCTACCAACAGCACAATCCTATACTGCAGTGACTGGAAACTTAGCTAAAGCTAATTAGTAGCAAGATGCCTCCCTTCTCCATGGAGACTTCCACAAACCTCTACAGAAAATTGCAGTGCTGAAAACCAAAATCCACTGGTTAGAAAGTGAACGTAGAAGTGAATGGACTTTGTGGTAAAAACTCTTTACCATGGACTCAAACAGTGGACAAGAGCATGCTAACACATTGCTAATTAGCACCAACAAGACTACCAAGACACAGGAGGGCTGTGTACCAGGTAATAAATCTAAAAGTGGTAGTCCTCCCTGGAATTATATTGGTGCAAAGACTAAGACAAAATAATTTCCCTGGGAAATGGGAGGACAAGTAACAGGCAGAGCCCAGCGCCCTGAAATTTGTGATGCGACTGGCTGGCCTGCATTATCATCCAGACAGAGTGTCTCTTCAACCCTTGTTCTTAGTAGGACACAGCCTTGGACAGCTGCGAAAGGGAGAGTAAGCAACAAACCTCCCCAACAACCAAGTGTGCAACTGGAGAACAGATTTGCATCACTGTCCATCTGATAACCAAGATAATCTCTCATCTTCACACAGCAGGGTAAGGACTGAGAGTAAATCAGAAAGTAAAAGGCTACAGGGATAGCTAACGACTGGGCCTCAGACTCTGATTGTGGATGATTTTGCTGTAAAAGATTCAAGAAGCATGTGCAGTAAGAACACCAAAATACTCTGCTTTCCCAAGGATATGGTCTCTGACTTGACAGAAAGAATCTTGCATATCATGGCTGCAGATCCAACTGTGAAAAACATCATTGTGCACATAGGGACCAATGATGTTGTGAAACAACAGTTTGAAGCTCAAACGGGACTTTATTGATCTGTTGAACACAGTCAGCTCTGAGATGTTTATCAGTGGCCCTCTACCACCAGTCAGAAGAGGAGTTGAGAGAGGCGAGAGGAAGATTTTCCAGACCCTCACCAACAACCACCTGTGAGGATTCACCTTCTTTACCCCTCAAACCCCATCCAGGTCCCTCCTCTCAAGTCACCCTTTCTCCCTCCTCAGCCCTCTTGGTTGGTCACTGCTGGAACCAAACTTACCCCACCTCTTCCCTCACCCTACTCCCATTTTCTCTCCCCTAAACCCTCCTCAGCGTCCACCTCCATAATTGGCTTTAGGTTTTGACATATTTGTCACAGTTACAGTGCCCAGCCCCTCCCCTGTTTAATGATTCCCTCCAATGCAAGGAGATAGCTTCTTTTGCATATGTGGCTCTTCAGTTGAATTCCTCTTCGAGCTATATTTCTAAATGTACAGGCCACCTAAATACTTTTTTGATGACTTTGCCGAACTGTTCTATAATGTTTTGACTTTTAACTGTGTAGTCATTGTTGGTGATTTTAACATCCATGTTGACAACCCACAGAGCAGAGGGACTAAAGAACTATGTTGTGTTCTTGTTAACTATGGACTGACTCAGCATGTGACGGAACCCACACACAACAAGGGGCACACTCTGGACATCTCCAAGGGTCTGAACATTTCTAAGGTTGTGGTGACTGATGATGTTCTCTCTGATCATTCCTGTGTTTTCTTTGATAGTGCCATCTCCGTGCACACAAATGTTCAAACAGAGGTAATCACAAAACGGTATATCACTGAAAACACCAGTGAAATATTTATTCGGGCATTCTCTTCGATACCCGCCCTCTCGAGTCTCAGTCAATGAGCTTGTAGATAACTTCAATTATAAAAATTACAAATGCTATTGCACCCACTAAGGTGAAGGCTGTCTCTGGTAAGAAAAGATCTCCATGGAGAAATGTCACGCTGGAAAGAATAGAAAAAAGAGTGTTGTAAAACTGAATGCAGGTGGTGAAAAAGAGAAGACTTCCCATTTATAATTTAGAACTGAGAAATGCAAGGCAGTCCTTCTCTGACATCATCGCCAAAAAACAATTAAAAAACTTGTTTGCTACTGTCGACAGGCTAACAAACCCTCCTGTTTCAGAAGCCTCTGAACTTCTATTTACTAGGACATGCAATGAATTTGCCTCCTTCACTGAAAAAATTCAGAAAATAAAACAGGCAGTCAGTGCCTCCATATCAGGTACAGGACATATGTCCACTTAAAATTGCTTCAAATAGCATGACACAATTTAATCCTATCAACTATAAAAACCTGGAGGACATTACAACATCTGAAATCCTCCTTTTACAACATGTCTCTTCTCCAGGTGTCTTCCCACAGGGACTGAAAACTGCAGTCATCAAGCCACTCTTAAAAAAGAACAAGCCCACATCAAACCTCCTGTTTTTAAGTAAAATCATTGAAAATGGCATTAAACAGCTGTTTTGATGTCTTCCAGTCAGGTCGAGCACACCACAGCACTGAGACTGCTCTTGTTAAAGTCGTCAATCCACTTAAACACAGGCAGTAGCAGAATTTCACTCTTGGTATTATTGGATCTCAGTGCTGCATTCAACATGGTCGAATTACTAGATCAACTGGAAAACTGGGTGGGACTTTCTGGCACAGTATTAAACTGGTTTGAATCCTACTTAAAGGACAGGGACTACTTTGTGTCTAGGTAATTACACATCTGAGCAGACAAAAAATACACACGGAGTTCCCCAAGGCTCCATTCTGGTGCCTCTTCTGTTTAACATCTACATGCTCCCATTGGCTCAGATTATGAACACAACAACATACATTACTATAATTATGCAGACGACACACACATTTATGTAACAATGTCACCAGGGGACTATGGTCCAATACAAGCAAGATTGAAAAAAAATCAACGATTGGATGTGCCAGAATTTTCTTCAATTAAATAATTAAATGTCCCCCTGGCTATCCCCTGCTTAACTGTGATGAAAGAAATCTCAACTTAATTACAACAGGTAAAATCCAATATGTGTCTTGTATCTTATTATGTTAAACCTACCTATATATATACACAGTGTGTATATACAGCCTACTTTGTGAATGGCATATTGTAAAAATCTAGTTACTTGGTTAATTGCCTATACATATATAGCTGACACATAAAATTTTTTTTCCTATTTTTCACATTTTGAATGTTGTCCTTGTCTAATACTCCGAACTGCTGTTTTACTACACTGTCTGCCACAAAGAGATTATGATGACTTGTTGTAGTGCTCTGACAGTTGAGCTTTGGTGTATTAAAAAAATGGTAAAATTCACAATGCAGGAAATGGCACTGTAGGCTTTAAGTATGTAGACAAATTACATAAGCAACTAAGTTCTCTATTGTATATGCAAAACATTTGTTAGTATTAGTAAATTACTTCTCATGATGATATTTGACCAATTTGTCATTTGCTCAGTAGGATGTAAGAAAACACTGACAAGCCACTCATGTAGCTAGAAAGTGTAAAGTTGTGTTATTTGTATGCAGATTGAAGAGAACGGGCTGAACAACATACAGTATCTCTTAAATATTATAGCCCCACCTTCATTATATTCAGTGGTGGAAGAAGTATTTCAATCCATTACTTACTTACTCCAATTAAAAGTAGCAATACCACACTGTGGAAACACTCTGAGACAAGTACAGTAAAAGTCTTACATTCAAAAATGTGTTATGATTCACGGAGGTTCTGGACCCAAATTCATGACTGACAGAAAGAGGGATTGGGTGATAGCTTCAGTTTATCATCAGAACCACGAAGAGACACTTGGTGCGTGGAAGGAAACAACAAGAGCTGGTGGCTTAGGCAGGCTGGCGAGTGACTGGTGGAGCAAAAGAGTTTCCCCTCGTGGATCAACAAAGTATTTCTGATTCTGAGCCAGTGCTGGTTAGTGACAGGTTGGTCAGTGAGATGAGCCTGGACACAGGAATCAGGGGATTAGTCAGGGTTTCACAAAACATACACGCAAGATTATCTTTCGTTGAGTACAAGTAGACGCCACACTTCAATACCGCGTCAGTAAACTGATAATCTGGCGAAGACTGGAGAGAAGATCCGGGTATATATACTGCAAGGTGTTGATTAGTGGAGATCAGGTGAGTAATAGCAGGAGTGTAGCAGGTGTGTCAGTTCTTCATTGGAGGTTTCCATGGGAGGCCGCGCCCTGCCAGCCACACACACACACACAGGGAGAACCAATAGGTGACAAACTAGGAAATAGGAATGGTACGCTGTACCATGACAAAATGTACTTTAAGTAAAAATACAGAAGCAACAAAATGTACTTAAAAGTATCAAAAGTAAAAGTACTCATTATGCTGCAGAATGTCCCCTGACAGTACTATATTGCAATATCATATATTATATTATGAGACTATTATTACTAATAACATCTAAGCAGCAATGTACTGTTGTAGCAGGTCGAGGTGGCACTAATTTGAACTAATTTATATACTGTTAGGTAGTTTAATACTTAACAATGTACTAATTTTAGATTGTCTGTCTATCTTAACCTGAAAAATAACTAGTAACTATGGCTGTCAGATTAATGTAGTGGAGTAAAAAGTAAAATACTTCCCTCTGAAATGTAGTAGAGTAGAGGTATAAAGCAGCATGAAATGGACATATTTAAGTAAAGTACAAGCTCCTCAAAATTGTACTTCATTGCTGTGCTTGAGTAAATGTACTAGACATGACTGGAGCCTATCCCAGTGAGCCTTAGGCAGGGCACAGTCGTCGCAGGGCGAACACAGACACAGACAAGGACAGACAACCATTCACTCACACATTCATTCAATACGGGCAATTTGTTATCAATTTACACATGCATGTCTTTGGACGGTGGGAGGAAGCCGGAGAACCCGGAGAGAACCCACGGTAACACAGGGAGGACATGCAGACTCCACCCAGAGAGATTGTGTGATGTTGGTCGGTCCGGGAATAGATCTCCTTATTGGGAGGCAGGAGCTGTAGCCGCTCTGCCACGTGCACCCCCACTTTCCACCACTAGTTATATTTAAATATAAGTAAGTATACGTTGCTTTATAAACCAATGATTTGCAAGAGTGCAGCTTGTATTTCCATGAGTGGTGTTAATGAATTCAGGCATTATCTCAGGACCTGTAAATGCAACCAAAGACTGATATATTACTGCAGAAATTGTCTGCTATGAACGACCCAAATCATTGCTCTTGTAAAGCTGCATCTTCCCCTGAGGGCCTTGCTTTTTGTGGTGAGAGTGCCCCATTTTGTATCGCACATTTTGTAAAACATTTAATTACAGAAGTGTGACAAACATGCAAAAAAATAAGAAACCAGGAAGGGGGCAAACACTTTTTCACACCAAAGTGTTTCAGATCATCAAATAAATTTAAATATTAGTCAAAGATAACACAAGTAAACACAAAAAGCAGTTTTTAAATGAAGGTTGTTATTATTAAGGGAAAACAAAATCCAAACCTACATGGCCCTGTGTGAAATAGTGATTGCCCCCTAAACCTAATAACTGGTTGGGCCACCCTTAGCAGCAACAACTCCAATCAAGTGTTTGTGATAACTTGCAATGAGTCTTTTACAGCGCTGTGGAGGAATTTTGGCCCACTCATCTTTGCAGAATTGTTGTAATTCAGCCACATTGGAGGGTTTTCGTGCATGAACTGCCTTTTTAAGGTCATGCCACAGCATCTCAATAGGATTCAGGTCAGGACTTTGACTAGGCCACTCCAAAGTCTTCATTTTGTTCTTCTTCAGCCATTCAGAAGTGGACTTACTGGTGTGTTTTGGATCATTGTCCTGCAGCAGAACCCAAGTTCGCTTCAGTCCACAGCGTATTTTCCCAAAAGTCTTGGTGATCATCAAGCAAAAATGAGACAAGCCTTAATGTTCTTTTTGCTCAGCAGTGGTTTTGGTCTTGGAACTCTGCCATGCAGGCCATTTTTGCCCAGTCTCTTTCTTATGGTGGAGTCATGAACACTGACCTTAACTGAGGCAAGTGAGGCCTGCAGTTCTTTGGATGTTGTTGTGGGGTCTTTTGTGACCTCTTGGATGACTCGTCGCTGCGCTCTTGAAATAGTAAAGATCTGACAAATCCATATGCCTGTTGAAAACTTTCTGCACACCACCATACAGATGCAATCAGAGCCTCTCACACCACCCATCATGTGTCAGAACAGAGTAATCCATCAGCCACTCTGCTCACACTGCTCACACGGGGTAAAAGCCAAAAGATCCAGGGACCAATGCAACAGCAGCATTCTCAGATTTAGCAGAAACTTTGAAAACTTAATTGTAAATGGGTCTTAAATCTAATTGTAGGATTTACTTCCCCTGTCTGTGTGAGAGCCCACACATCCTCAGATGCCCAGAGGAACAGTCCTGATTGGATGGTTTGCCCCTGCAGGGCTGCATCAGACTGACCCCCGGGCTCTGTGATTGGTGTGTTTTCTAATCAGAGGTGGCAGCCTGATTACATAGGTGGTCTGGGGAATAAAAAGCTACAGAGGAACCTTGGAGTCACCTTACACCATAGGAGCCTGCTGGGAAAAAAATAGCTCAGTGTCAAGTTGAATGTATCCATGTCACTTGCCACCTACACAGGCACCTGAGATAATCACTACAGGTTCTGGAGAATGGATGGTACAAGGGAATCATGGTACAGCCTCTGTTTCATTAGGAGATGGAGTCGATTAATCAACAAGCTATTTCTAGCCACGGCATTTAATGAGTTTGAGATCTCATTGCAAAGTGATGTGAATATAATTGTAACTGACATTTTTCTTCAGCTGTAAATTTGATTTGCTCACAGTGATGCAATACCCGGCAAGAGTTCTCATGGCAACTAGGGTGAGTGGAGAAGTGAACTCATGAACAATGACTTCCTATAACTGTAAATGAATTGTGCTACAAAGTCGAGGAGATGTCAAGCCTTCATTACAATTGCAGATAGCACAGGAATGGAGTGATAGGCAGCAAAAACACATCTTGAGGAAGAGAATATTTAGCACAGTCTAAGTTAGAAAAGGAAACTTATTATTTCCTTTGAACAAACACGTGAGTCGCAAGTTGTTGGTTTTGTCTTACAGCACTGTTTACAGTGACTACACACAGCACCTCTTACAAATCCTGTCCTCATAGTGAAATTGCCAGGTTTAAAAGGAATATTTCAACATTTTGAGAATTAAGCTAATCACTTCTTTTTTGAGAGTGAGATTGATATCAATTCTTATGTCTGTGTGTTAAGTACAGTGCTGGAGTCAAATACATAAAATTCTGCATATGCAGGCTTTCCATCAGAATTATAAATTATAAAGCATGTGCATGCTTCTTTTTTATTAATCTCAATCACTGTGAAACTGGGCACACATGCACAAGCCTGATTTCCACTCCCACAGTTAAACATTGAAGATTGTAGAAATGCCCTGAATCACTCGCTTACATATCAATATCTTTGCCTGTTCTGCCAGTCTTTAAAAGAGCTGCCTCACGCCTTGTTGTATTCACAATGGACAGTAAAAAAAATTATAATCAAAATCAGAACCAGAGATATCGTCTTTTTTATTCCACATATTGTTCTTCCTTGTCAAAACCTGGCACCAACTGTTCATGTATGTGCTGTATGTGTCCTTAACATTAGCATACAGCAGGTCCAGTGTCCTCTCCTCTCTAGTAGGACAATTCACATACTGGGTGAAATTAGTCAGTGTTGTTGAAACACTGACATGGTTGAAGTCACCCGAGATTAATATGAGTGCACTCAGGTGTTGTTGTCTGTAGTTGTGCTATGGCGGTGTGAATGGCGTTGCACGCCGATGCCGGGGTAGCAGAGGGGGGGATGTAAACAGCCACAACAATGGCATGTGAGAATTCATGTGGAAGATAATATAGCCGGAGTCCCACAGCTAACAGTTTTGTTACCAAAAAATCAGCACTAACCAACACTGGACAATTCACTGTGTACTGCTTTGTATAACATGTCAGATAACCCAGCATTGACAGTGTACATGAAGAGTTGTTTCCCCTCAAAGGCCTGTATCTCTACTGTAATAAGGTAACCATCCACTCACAATAGTGTAATCTACAGCTTGACTGCTCTCAAGGGATCATAAAAACGTTAACATTTTATTACCAGACCTTTGAGGCCACAGTGATGAATTCTGTTACATCTGCTTGTGCTTTAACACTTTAGCTCCTTGGAGTCTTTTTAAAAGGGACTGCTCAATAGAAACTATATGAAGTGCATCTGCATTTATAAAATGTCACTATTAAAAATGCCCATAAAGGGAGCGTCTCCCATGGTCCCTTGCAGCTGACATCTCTTTTTCTTTATCTCTTCCTCTTTGAGGCTGGCAGACCTTTTATACATTTATACCTTTTTTTTCGCACATGAGTGAGGTGAAAATGCATGGCAACAGCGTCTTGTTCCTGGGATGGGAGAGACGGAAGTGGAGCAGAGCCGTGGAGCTCTCTACGACGCCAGCTGATTGGCAGATGAGGCTATGCAAAGGGTCCTGGGAAGAGATGAGGAGAGTTAAAGGTAGCTCGTCACTGCATGCCACTGGCTAAGGAGACATGGTCTTCAGGTCAGCGTGATTGCAGCCACCAGATTCCTACCAGAGGAGAGGAGCAATAGGAGATCACTGTGGAGGCCTACTAACACTTTACATCCTTACAGGAGGAATCCAGTTCATTTTCTTTTATAAATGTCAGAAACTCTATCCTATATTTCTTGTCAGTCGTTGTAGCGCCGGGCAAGAAAAAACAAACAAATGTAAAACAAAATTTTCAAATCGATATGTAGCGAATCTGCAGTAAGACTGTACATGCTACTTCCAGCTTTCCCCTCACATAGTTCCCCACTCTCACAGTGGTGAGTCCAACAACAGGCCAACTCCCCTGCCTGCTCCGCATGGCTTCTATACATGACACGTCTAACTACACAATGCCAGAAGTTACATTCCAATAAAATTTGCCATGAACATTTTTACAGACATCTATGGTCCCAGAGGATGAATCCTAACTATTGGTGATCCCTTGACTTTTCCTTTAGTGCCACCATCAGGTTGACATTTTCGGTTTTTAGTGGCATGTCTCCGTAGATTGCCATGAAATTTGGCAATAATGTTCCCACGTACAGGGTTGTGCCATCTAACATGAGGTTTCCTCTCTCTACGCTTCCTATTGTTATGTTCCTTTCAAGACACAAAGGCCCTCATTTATGAATATAATGTAGAAACCAGCGTAGATCCAAGTGCAGAAATCCTCTTACAACAAGGTTCACATGTGATTCATGAAACAATCCTATCTCACCAAACACAGTATAAGAATGATCACACGTGGATAAAAGTGGTGGCTGAAAACTATTTTCATTTTAATATCACAGCCTTAAAAAGTTCCCATATCATGAAAATATGTTTAGAATGTGTTTTGTGTTTGAGGGGTAAAATAAAACTACTACTGCCATTCCTCTAGCCCCTCCCCCCTCAACAAGATGGTCCCCAGCTTTACAAGCCAGTAAGAATTTGCTCTGGTTTCAACATAGAAACCTGATAACCAATAGTCGTCAAGCTAAAAAATTCCATAACCCCGCCCCCTCACTGCCGGATTCTAGTACGAACGTCGAAGCCAGAGAGTGTAGCCATGTTAATCCTGGCTGCAGTGCATCAAGCAAATCACCGCACAGCCTTCCAAAACAGAAAAAACGTTGCAGACAAGTGGATGGATTTTATTTTTGTTGACTTGCCTCGATCTGTCTCGAGTCTTTTGGGGTGTGTACAGCACATTTTACATCACAGTGCATACAGAATCAGGGGCAATGCGATGCTGGAGGACTATCCAAATTAATACTGATGAAAGGATCCATTTCAATGATCCTGGACCCTTCCCTAAGCATTGAAACGGTGAGCAAAAGCGGCCCTGGTTTGATTCCAACCTGCTGCATGTCATCCCTTTTCTCACTCCCACCTTTCCTGTCTCTCTCTTCAGCTGTACTGTCAAATAATGTTAAAAACATTTTAATAATGTAGATTACTAACTGAGTTGATAATATCATTTTTGCTAAGGGTTAGCTGGCTATGGCGCCGCTAGCTAACCCTGTGTACATATGTGGGTGTGAGAACATGTGCACATTATAACATTAGTTCGTTTGCAACTGAGCTAGTTAGTGCTGTAATTGTAATGTGACTCCAAAGCAAACACTTTAATGGTGTCGCCTACTCTTTTAGTTGGTTTGGATTATTGTAAGTCTCGGGCCAAGAGGACTAGATAGAGATAGACAGATAGATCACTAGCAGCGGCTAGCAGCTGAGCTGTCTCTGGGAGGGAAAAACAGTGTAAACAAACTTATGTTGGTGATTGTAACGTTAAGGACAGAAAGTTTACCAAAACAAAGTAAACCAGAGGGGTGAGTGAGTGGGTGAGCCAGAGTGAGGGAGTGGCTGCTGTCAGGGTGGATGGACATGAGCAGAGCTGGGTGAGCAGTATAAACTGTGAATGTAGCTGTACATGTAGCCACATTTTGTGATAAAAATAAATTATGCAGTCCTTCGAGCAAAGCAGAGTTCCTGAACTTTGTGTAGATACATTTTGCTGATTGTAGAGACAGAAATAGTAATATTTGCACCCTATCTCCAACCTGACCCATTTCCTAATATATTTATTTGTATGGATCCATTAGACCTTGTTCCCAGGCCAGACCTTCCCAGAGTATTGGCTGCCAGATCTCTTGGCACTCAACTTTCCAAGGACACTGAGAAATAGAAGTTAGTGAAATTGAATGTTTGTTAGTTTAGCTGCAAAGTTTTATTATTTTCTTTACATTTTTGTTTATGATGGGCAATAATTCAACATTGCACACAGTTTGTCATGTATGTTTTTTTATATCTGTAATGTTACAGGTAAAATATAAAGTTTGTAGGTCTCCAAATGTTAAATATTGCTTCAAATTCTCTTGAGTACAGGAAAAGCAGGTCACTTCACACATGTTCTGTCATTTTGGTTTCCTCTGGTCATACTGTAATCACCTTGACATTAGTACTGTGATCCCCACACACCTACATGCTTCTCCTTCATTCAAGAACAAATGTATCTGCAGTTGTACATGGTTGGCAGTGTCACTGATAAAACATCATGACAGTATAATGTACAAGTAACACTGAATCTGCCATGTTTTACAGATTCTTATTTACCTGATGAAGCTCATGTTTGTAAGGTGTTCCTGGACCCACCAGACTCGCCTCACAGTCTGAGAAACCATCAAAGGAGGAAGTCATTGCTGGGCAGGTGTCGTGCTTCAGTCAAGCAAAGCCCTGATGACAACACAGCATCCAGCAGCATCAGGAAGTCTCTGTATCCATACGATGACAACTGTGACCTGAGAGCTTTTACTTTTTACAAAATAGATTTTGCCATAGGTTAGGCTGCATATTTTTACCCGATGAATGTGACTGCATATCCTTAGATGCCAGTCAGATATATAATATAAATCTGATATATAACAATTCTCCCACTCATGCAGATTTTTCTATGCTGCATGTACATCCGTGCTAACTCTAAAACTTGCATACACAAGGTGGGACTTGACGTGAGATTTGATTGGAGCCTCTACTTACATTCAGATTGATAAATGCCGATCTTTGCGTCTAGAAATGAGCGTTTGCCCAGTTTTCTGTCGTACGTTCGTTTGATAAATGGGGGCCAGAGAGAGAGACAAGGGGTGGGGGGAGCGGCAGAGTTCCAAGTGTTGAGTTTGCACAAACCAAAAACAAATCCCATCTCATTAATTTAAGCAACAAATGCTAATACTTAGTGAATTAGATTTCATTTATTAGTTGTAAATTCCCTGTGTTGATGATAATGCTTATGTTATTCACCTGGCTGCACAGCCAGACAGATATGGCAACTATTAACATTGTTTCTCTGCATGATATCAGTCTGGAAAGGCTTTCATTGAAACTGGAATAGTTGTTTTGAAACCATCAAAGAGCAGGTGAGCTCTAGGTGAACAAACACAGTACAATGATACACAAGCACAGGAACGCTTGACACAAAATACAACGACAATCTGACACAGAACAGTGGAAGACACAGACTTAAATACACTCAGGTAGTGGAGACAACAAGACACTAGTGAAGGCAATCACAGCAATCAAAGATAGGAACACATGAGGGAAGGAGACTATTTCGAAATAAAACAGGAAATAACCAAACACAAACCCTAAACCATGACAGTTCCTGTATGCCTTCCAACGCAAGTGGAAGGAAGAAACTGGCAGTGCATGGAATGCTAACCATACAACTGAAAGCTTCTTCAACTTAATGTCCAAAAAGAGCATGCCACTTCCAGTGCAGAAACGTGGGACAGTGTAGTGGGCCTGATGAAGATGGAGTATACTTAAAGGACCAATGAAAGAAGAAATCCAGATTTACATTAAAGAAAATGACAACGGGAAAGAACCCCCCCTTATTCTGTGGGATACCTGTAAAGCAGTGCTGAGAGGGAAGATTAGAGCAAAAACAGCACTTAGAAAGAAATTGTAATGGCAAGAACAAACGGACTCTCTGATATAATAACATATAGATGTTATTATAATTGTTTGGCGTCAATACTTCATCTGTGTATGATTGTTTGGACTGCATGATGAGAACAGTACACTGATAATGATGACATGGAACTACAAAACATCCTAGTGACTGTTATGTCCAGACTTCAGGGACACTCTTCTCCCCGGGCTGAGGAGCCTGACCCTGAAGACTGGATAAATAACTGAGGCTCTTTTCCCTCCGTACTCATTCAGAGCAGATTATACTGATGTATGTTTTTGCTGCTGTGAGTCCGTCTGCAGACGCTTGAAGTAAACCTACAGAAAGACAAGTGATTGCCTTGTGTTTCTTTATTCCGAAGAAATTGCCACTACAAAACTCAGACAAACAAATTAAATGAATTAGAACTAGAACTGAAAAGTTTAGAAAGAAAATACTGAATTAGACATTACTCATAAGATTAAGGTTATTAAAAATCAAAGTAAGTCAGCTAAACTTTTGGCCTATAAATTCAGGATTCAACAAACAGAGAGTAATATATATGATGTCGAAGTGATCATACGAGGGTTGGATGTGGGAAAAGCTTTTGATTCTGTAGATTGGTCTTTTTTGTATGATGTTTTATATAGATTTCACTTCCATGAAAAATTCAAGACAATATAAGTGTTGTATTACAAACCAATAGCTAAGATAAGGATTAATGGTGGATTTTCAGATACCTTTGAATTAGATCAACATTTTGGGCAGAACAGTAGTGCAATGAATATTAAGTAGCACAAATTATGGACATAAATAGCGAACAATGCAGTAGATGAGATGTTATTGCAGTATTCAGTACATAGTACTGGAGTGCAGACACAATATATATAAAGGAAAAATGGGAAAAGGTAGGCAATTTCACATTACAATTGGATTTATGGGAACAATTGAATAAAGAACAATGGAAAAGTACATTTGCCCTGTCCTGGAGAGAGTTTGGGGGGAAAAACATGTTTTTAAAACACCAGCACAAAGAAGCTTCTCAGGGAAAGACACTTCACGGTGGAGGTCCTGTGGAGTAAACAAAGCATTATCATGTGTTCTGGGGTTGCCCAGTGCAATATTGGAAAAAACATCAAAACTATTATGGATAAGGTACTGAAAATAGCAGTCCCATTCAGTTTTGAGACATTGTACTTGGGTACGAGACCAGATACAGTTGAAGGTTTTGAAAATAATTATATGTTTGATATTTTGTTAATAGCAAGCAAAAAAGTGCTCATAAGAAAGTGGATGACGAAAGAAATTCCTACGGTCGAGGGCTGGATTAATGTAATTTATGATATTTTTTTTAATGGAAAAACTAATGTGTTTTAAGATAAACATTTGAAAGTTGGTGGAAATCCTGGATTGAACATGTATCACCTTTTAGGTTTTTAAGCTACTCTAATGTTCCCTGTTTAGTTTTTAATTCTGTGGTGATTTTGACTTTTTTTCTTAAGGTTTAATTCAATTAAATTTTATTTATATGGCGACAATTTATAACAGAAGTTATCTCATCACACTTTTCCTATAGAACAGGTCTAGACCTTACTCTTTATAATATTATTTACAGAGATCCAACAAATCCCACCATGTATACATACAGCCAGACCCCCTTTTTTATTCCATTTTATTTTGTTATTTATTTATTCATTTTTCCCCTTCTCTCTATTGGGATAATAATAAAAAATAATTTTACTATCAAATTGTTTTTTTGGTTGTTTTGTTTTCTTCTTTTTCGCGATTTAGTCATACTTATTCTTTATCTTCTAGTTATTACTTCCCTTAGCCTGAATAATACTTAATCATTTAGAGATGTTCTCCTTTTTTCATTTTGTTTCTGCTAACAGGTACATACGAACCTGTATAGGGGCTTATGCAAGTTAAATAACACAGGGCACACAAACAGATGTGTGACTTTGGTGTATAAGTACACATGCCTGTTTGAGGATCGCCTGGTCTTGTATGACTATGATTATTTTAATTTACTATTTTGTTTAATTTTTTTTCATTCATTTATTTTGTTATTTATTTATATTTTTCTTACAACTTCATGGCTTGTTGAAATGAAAACTATTTTTCCCTGTACTAGGCTAATGCATAACCAGGCATACATTTTTGCACAGTAGAGCTACAGATGTAACCTATTATACAGCCTTTTCAGACATCTGTCATGGTTTGGGGTTTTTGTCCTGTTATTTCCTGTTTTATTTTGAAGTGTTCTCCTATCCTTGTGTGTCTTGTTGTTTTACTTCCTGTCTTTCTTTGCTTTTCCCTCCAGTTTTGATTGTTTGCCCCTCCCTAATCAGTTGAAACTGTTTCTGTTTGTCTCCCCTACCTAGTGTATTTAGAGTTTTTCCTTTGTTCAGTGTTAGTTTGTCATTGTACCCATGTCAAGCATCCTGGTTTGTCGTTACGTGGATTTTGGATTTCCCTGCTCACCATTGGATTAGTTTTTTTGGTTTTGACTGCTTGCCTGCTCATCTGTATTGGTTTGCCTCTGTTGGACTGCTTTACATCCGTGTAAGCCTTTCGTGTTTATTTTTATTAAATTACTGTACTGCATCTGCTTTGCCTATAAATCTTAATTTGGGTCCTATTCCCTCGCATTCCCTGTTTCCCTGCGTGACACCCATGCAACAGATGCCGACAGAGCCCCCTCTAGTGTTATGGCTGCTGCCACTGCTTTATGGGCATTAGCAAAAAAATAAAAATATAAATATTTTGCTAGTGACCAGCTCTCAAGGTTTGTCAGCCCATGGGGAAAATGCTCGGTATACCAGATTAACAGTCCAGTGCTGTGCAAAACCCATTTTTGCAAACTACTCTCTAGTTTTCCAACTGAGAGGCAAAATTGGTGTGAAACATTCTTTTGAAGATTTTTGTAAAATTAATATTGCACTCTACTAGCTACATGACTCTGATCTTTGTTTGTACATTTTTGAAAAAAAAAAAAAAAACACTTTATCTAACCAATAAATTATACCAAATTTGGTACCAATTCGGGATGTGCTCCAGATCTACCATGCCAATTTTATGCAAATCCAAAAATAGGGAGCGCTTTATACCTTCTCCTATTACCTCAGGATTACATTGTTCAAATTTAACAAAATTTCGTATGCATTAATGCTGACATCTATTGCATTTCTGAAAATGCTCTTTGCTTTCCAATTGCCCCGATTGATGTGCCTTAGGTCAAGCTGGTATCCGGTGTGTGGACTGCAAGTCTGGTTATATTTTATATTATTATATTTTCAGGAATGTACATATGTAAAAAAAAAAATGTTTTTCTTTCACAATGTGTGCAAATTTATAGAACCTGGCTTTCTATGCACAAGGCTCAATCACACTGTGCCGTAGTGACTCTGATGAAATTCAAGAGCTAAAATTAATATAATGTTGTTGCTGTTCAAATGAAAGATTATCCACAATGCTACTGGAGTGCAAACATTTACTCTGTAATGTAATGACTGTCCTGTGAGCTACAATGTGGGGCTGTAACACCACCAAATGACCCTCCACTATACAATCCATCCATCATTTCAAACATAAATGATTGCTTTATGTCTCTGTTTCAACAGTTAATCAATGCAAGAAGATACAGGGACATTATGAAACATTATACCACTGATTTCCCTGTGCACGCATTTTCACCTCACTAGCAAAGCAGTGGAGAGAGGCATTCTATCTCTAGCCATTTTTCATAATCCAGTGGAGCTCCAGAGATCAATACTTGCGTGCATGTGGAGGTGTGTGGAGTAGATTGTGTGTGTGTGTGTGTGAAGAGGGAATGGAGGCTGTTAGTGGCTCTCTAATGCAATTTAATGCAAGCTGACCACAGTAATGACCAGGAGAAATGGAAGCCAAATGTTCCTGAGAATCAGAGGGCTATTTTATCCATCCACTATGAATTAAAGAGGAAACGACACTTGATTTAGTCCATCACTGCTGTTGGTTTAAAACCATTTACAAAATTATACAGGCTGAATCCCTTCCTTTGGGAAAGTGCATCAGTGTGGTTTAGGTACTACAGTACATGTGGTATTTCTAATCTTGGGGTAATTATTTCAGGGTTTCACAGGTGATTGTAAAGCAATATACCTAAGAAAAACTAACTATGGCCCATTATTTCAAAGGTGTTATCTTTCCTTCTGTTCCAAATGTGGATTACCTGTTTATGTAATTCAGTAAATTACAAAAACCAGGATGTGATGGATATCTGAATTATGTTTGAAAAAATATTTGTAACTCAAGATACCCGTACTAACTAGCTTCTGTAACTTTCATCCACATTTCACGATCTTTATCAGCAGATGGAGTTTGCTCAATTGTCATGATGATCCTGATGATGCATTTCCATATAATGTTTTCAAATATTTATGACGTTGTTGGACTGTCAGATGGCTTTCAAGGTAGGGAGACACCATATGTTTAAGATTTCAGTTGTTTCTGTCATTGTAACTGGATTATATTTGACAACAGGGTGTTCCTTTTGAAAATGACCACAATGACTGAAATAACTAGAATCTAATCTCCATACATATAAGTATGTATATGTAATGTCACTCTTGGGCGTGCATGTGCACGTATAGTGGACACTGTGTGCACACGTTGCACTTGTGTCACGTGATGGTGCAGGATTGGGGTTGGGGATCAAAAACTAGCCCTGTGACCCTAACAGCCTACTGTTTATGGAAGCAAATTAGGGTCATTAATATTTTGATATTTTGATTATTTCACAGCCTGCAGTTATATCACCTTTTGTGTGCATGTGAAAAAAAAATTGCATGCACGTATGTGAATGTGTGACTTTGTAAAAAAGTTTTGCAGCTGTAGAAATATTTTGTGCATGTGTGAAAAAGTTCTGCAGCTGTAGAAATATTTCTTTTGTATGTGTAGTTAAAATATGTGCAGGAAGATTGTCAACAGTGAGGTTTGACACAGTCTGAGAGACGGACACACAAATGTCCTATCTTTGTATGTGACACTGAAGTTACAAGCTACAAGTTACACGCATACATTTTGGCCCTGTTTTAATGCCTGTGCTGATTAGCCAATCCGCACGTTGCCCACTGACCATCCAATCAGAAGAAGTCAAACTGTCCAATTAGGGGGCAAAAGGTTCTAGCGCGTTCTGGTTACCTCGTCCATCTGTAGTATGCTGGAGTCAACATGGAGGAGCCAGAGGCGAACTCTTCTGGGATACAGGTGGATTAATTAGCACGGAACATGCCAGTAAAGTTTTACATCATAATTAACTAGATATATCAAGACAGCTGTGCGAGTTACTTAATTTGCATATTAACTAATGTCTTAGCCAAGAGACTGTAGCTAGCTAACGTTGGTTGTTGTGCCGTTTGAGCAAGTAACGTTAATATTGAGGAAAGTAAGGCTATTCTTTAACAGGTGCTTCAAGACATAATGCTGCGGGCATTTAATGTGAGAAGGAAGGTAGTTAGCTAAAGGCTGAGAAGGTTCAGTTTCGAGTCCAACATGTCCACATCACCTGGAAAATAAACCACTTGAACAGGAAATTAACAGTAGTAGGCTAATAACACAATCTTCAAATCTAAAAGGGGACAGTAGTGAACTGTCAATACAGCAAAATCTGCTCAGTCTTGTGTTTTTATGATGAAAGAACATATGTTTCATCTGACATACACCTCTTTCATGAGCTGCTAAATTTCTTTAATATCAAACACACAGGAGCACAACTCCTTAATAGAGAGAGCTGTTTGCAGCTTTGTGAACATCTTGTCAAATGCACAGCACAAAATTTCAGTATGCCACAATCTCACCAGCAGTCAGCCATAACAGCAACCCGTGGAGACATGCAAAGGTATGAGATGACAGGCATAAGTATAATTATTGTAGTATAATAATGTATTTATTACTCAATATAACTTTGAACAGATACAAGGCAGGAATGCACACCAAGATTAGTGAGGTACCGACTCAATTGAAAGAATGGGGGTCGCACACTCCAGCTCTGATTCAAAGTCATCATGCTGATTGGAGTGTGAGTGTGCGACCTATTATGTCATTTGTTTGCACTCAATATAACTTTATTGTAACCTAAGTACTCTTTATGCTTCAGCCTCCAACCACCAGCCCGCCTCCAGCCACCAGCGTGCCTCCAGCCAGCAGCCCAACAGCAAGCAGCCTAAAGTGTATGATAGGGCTGTGTTTTAAAAATAGATTTTCCGATTCAAATTGATCTTCATTGGAATTATCCGATAGATTCATAAAATCCGTTAAAGAAGTTAATGTTTCTCTTTGTTGCTCTCTCTCTCTCTCTTTTTGTCTCCAGCAAACAGACCTAGGTCCAGAACGTCCAGGTGCCCTCAGTGTTGCAGAACTACATGCCAGCAGTTGGTTCTGATGTCTAGAGCATTTTGGCCTCTAGACATGTGTCAGAAATTAGGTTTACACCATGACAATTTGTAAATGTGAGACGTTGATTTTTATCATGTGGATAAATTGCATTGATGTTGATTTAAGGTTTTTAATAGCGTTGGATTTTTATTAGGTCATGGATCAAAACACACTAGTAGCTATTGAATTGTTGTAGAGTTTAGCAGACTCAGTAGCACAAAATCTTAAGAATGAGTCAGATTTTCAAAACAATTTAACTGAAAATGATTTGAATGACAACGACACAGCCACTACATCTAACAGCTCTGAACAGCCAGTAGATCCTCTCCTTGCTTTAAGTCAAGCTCTCACTAACCTTGAACAGTCAGAGAATGAATCATCACTAGACGAAACAATCAGAATAAATGGCGCCCAGCCTGAACAAAGCCCTGCTTTATCAGACCCTCAGACACCCACAAACCATATCGATCTCAGCATACCCAGTCCTCCTGTGCAGCAAGGAGGTGCTCGGGGTCTGGGGTGGTGGGAAACAAATTCTGGGGAAAATGCTAGACTGTGAAATTGTAAAAAAAAAAAAAAAAAAAAAGATATTTTCTGTACATCATCCAGATCAACTACAGTGCATTTGGAAAGTATTCACAGCGCTTCACTTTTTCCACATTTTGTTATGTTACAGCCTTATTCCAAAATGAATTAAATTAATTATTTTCCTCAAAATTCTACAAACAATACCCCATAATACGGTGTAGTCCCTCATTCGTCCAGGAGTGTTCTATCGTAGAAAAGGTTTCAGTCGTAGTCATCTGGAAGGTCAGATGACTATGACTGAAACCTTTTCTACAATAATAACAATATCCCTTTTCTACAATACCCCATAATGACAACATGAAAGAAGTTTGTTTGAAATCTTTGCAAATTTATTAAATATAAAAAAATGAAAAAAATCACATGTACATAAGTATTCACAGCCTTTGCTCAATACTTTGTTGAAGCACCTTTGGCACCAATTACAGCCTCAAGTCTTTTTGAGTATGATGCTACAAGCCCTGCACTCACCTCAGTATGTGTCCAACCTCGTTCGAATGTAGGACTCTACATGCCACTCGGCATAAAACCCTATATCTCCCTTCTCCAAGCGATCTCCCTCCTTCACACTTCCCTCTCTCCATACCCACTCTCTCTGGCTGTTATCTAATAAAGAACACTCTTGTCCATCTCGGTGTCCCCTGCCTGTCTGTTCCGTAACACTACAAGCTTGGCACACCTATTTTTGGGCAGTTTATCCCATTCTTCTTTGCAGGACCTCTCAAGCTCCATCAGGTTGGATGGTGCACAGCCATTTTCAGATCTCTGCAGAGATGTTCAATCGGGTTCAAGTCTGGGTTCCTGCTGGGTCACTCAAGGACATTCACAGAGTTGTCCTGTAGCCACTCCTTTGTTATCTTGACTGTGCTTAGGGTTGTTGTCCAGTTGGAAGATGAAACTTTGCCCCAGTCTGAGGTCCAGAGCACTCTGGAGCAGGTTTTTATCAAGGATGTCTCTGTACATTGCTGCATTCATCTTTCCCTCGATCCTGACTAGTCTTCCAGTTCCTGCCACTGAAAAACATCCCTACGGCATGATGCTGCCATCACCATGCTTCACTGTAGGGATGGTATTGGCCATGTCATGAATGGTGCCTGGTTTCCTCCAGACATGATGCTTGCCATTCAGGCCAAAGAGTTTAATCTTTGTTTCATCAGACCAGATAATTTTGTTTCTCATGGTCTGAGAGTCCTTCAGATGCCTTTTGGCAAACTCCAGAGTGGCTTCCATCTGGCCACTCTACCATACAGGCCTGATTGGTGGAGTGCTGCAGAGATGGTTGTTCTTCTGGAAGGCTCTCCTCTCTCCACAGAGAAATGCTGGAGCTCTGTCAGAGTGACCATTGGGTTCTTGGTCACCTACCTGACTAAGGTAGCCAGCTCTAGGAAGAGTCCTGGTGGTTCCAAACTTCTTGCATTTACGGATGATGGAGGTCACTGTGCTCATTGGGACCTTCAATGATGCAGAAATTTTTCTGTACCCTTCCCTAGATCTGTGCCTCGAAACAATCCTGTCTCAGCGGTCTACAGACAAGTCCTTGGACTTCATGGCTTGGTTTGTGCTCTGACATGCACTGTTAACTGTGGGACCTTATATAGACAGTTGTGTATCTTTCCAAATCATGTCCAATCAACTGAATTTACCACAGGTGGACTACAATCAAGTTGTAGGAACATCTCAAGGATGATCAGAGGAAACAGGATGCACCTGATTTTGAGTGTCATGACAAAGGCTGTGAATACTTATGTACATGTGATTTTTTTTTTGTTTTTTACTTCCAATAAATTTGCAAAGATTTCAAACAAACTTCTTTCATGTTGTCATTATGGGGTATTGTTTGTAGAATTTTGAGTAAAATAATGAATTTAATCCATTTTGGAATAAGGCTGTAACATAACAAAATGTGGAAAAAGTGAAGCGCTGTGAATACTTTCTGGATGTACTGTATGTTTTGCCACCTGTCTGACTCATCTATTACAACCTAATATCAGTGCTAGAGAAGCCCTCGAATGCAAAATTCGAAATGAAGTAGGGTTAGACGATCAGATCGCTGTATCCTTTTGTGACATCCCAAAATTTGAAAGGGCATTGGACTGTAAAATTGTAGTGTTTTACAGAACTGAGGATGACAGGGCTCTCTGCAAATTCTTGACAGATAGCACAAGACGGAGTAAAACCCTGATTTTGTTTCTCATCCAAAATCACTACTATGCGGTTAAAAATCTCAAAGCCTTTCTAGGTTCGCCTTTTTTTGTTTTTATGTTTGTGAGCACTGCTTTACAGGTTTTAACAGCGTGTTGGGCCATACTTGCGACAATCGTTGCACAGTATGCTTTGACCCTGGTTGTATATGGAGGCCGTGTTGCTCACCTTTCTATTTGACCAAACAGTGCGGTGTGGAACTGGACAGGCAGATGGATCCGTAGCACAGAGCAGGCAGTGGAGTGTTGGCCTGGGCTGGCAGTGGATCCGCGGTGTGGAGTTGGCAGTGAGGTGTGGAGACGGACTGACAGCGGAACCAGTAGCGTGGAGCTATACCAAAAGGTCTGGCTCAGGGGTGTAGCTTACGGAGACAGGCAAGGCGGTGTGACTGGAGAGACAGGTAGACAAATTGGTAGAAATCCGGAGACAGAAGCCGCGATCACCGGCACAGGATAATCCTGAGGCAGAAGGAGAGAAGTGATCAACAAATGAGGTAACAAGCAATGCAAGCAAAAGTACTTAACTTTCTTAAGTGAGGAGCCTTGACGTAGTAGTCGTACAGGTGTATGGAGAAGATCTGACTGATGGTTGATTGAGGACAGGTGTGCCGGAGATCAGCAGCAGGCAGGAAACCACGGAGCCAGGCGTCTAGAGACGAGCCAAGGACACACAAGAAGCGATTCTTTAATTGTCGACTATATGCACACTTTTCTGAAAGGTAAAAAGGAAGCTTCGGGTTACCCGCCTGACGTTATAGATCAGGAAAACAGAGAAAAGTACCAGCCTACGGGCGTCTGATGTTGTACAGTTATTTGGAACAGCTGCTTTATGTCACAAAAGAGGAAGATGCGGCTCAAGCTGGGTAATTACCTGGGAGATTTGATGGATGAGTTAGGGGGAGATAGCATCAAAGAATTTATGGCTGCGGGTCCAAAAGGTTATGCTTACCAAACTCGAAACAACAAGGTTGTTTTACGCTTAAAAGGCATTATGCAGACACACCAATGCTGTGAAAGGGTCACCTTTGATAGTGTCAAAGACCTGGTTCAGGATTATGTGCAAAACTCTGGCAAGCGGGCGGTCATTGAAATTCCTCAGCACAGTATTGTGCGAGATAAGAAAGACTTCCTTCTAAAAAAAACATCATTCCAAAACAAGTTCAGAGTTGTATATGATAAGAGACGGCTGCTGAGTCTAGGACAAACATTGACTTTTGGTTATTGAGGAGAAAATGTTTTCATCCGAAGAAATTGACTTTGACCCCAGACTGAGTGCCTTTTTCTTGTCTGGTAACAGGACCGAGTGGCTGTGGCAAGACTTTATCTTATAAGTCTGTTTTGGAAAACTGTAATCATGTGATGGCTATACTGCCTGATAACATTGTATGGATTTCTTACATCGTTTCAACCGTTTCTGAACTGCAAAGGAAGAATAAAAAGATTATATTTGTTGAGGGCCTGCCTCCTTCTTTTGATGATAAAAACCTGTTCCCCCCTGATCAAAATCATTGGATTATTTAAGACGATGTCATTTTTCAGGCCTCTGACCATCCCGATGTAGTCTGAATTTTTACACAATACATCACAAGAACAAAAATCTTTTTCATCAATATAAACACCGCACCATCAGTTTAAACAGTAATTATCCGGTACTGTTTAAAAATCCTCGAGACAGATTACAGATGAATATATTGGCTCATAAATGTTTGCCGGACTAAAAGCCTTTTTATTAGAAAGTTTTTAAGATGCTACCAAAGATCCTCATGGGTATTTAATCATCGATCTCACACCCAGCTACCCAGAACAATACAGACTAAGAACAGGAATACTTCCCCATCAGTGGCCCATCATCTATCTACCTAAATCCAAGTCCTGATCCAGCATGTTGACGCATTTAAAAAGAAACACACCTTTACTACACGCTTTACGTCACACCATGCCTTGGAAATGTAAAGCTATTCTCAACCATTGTTGATCGGACTTTCTTCAGTCTCTGTGCGAGCTCTCCTTAAACCTCTTAAAAGGAAACATCCCCCTGACCTCGGCTTAATATAAAAAACTCAGGTTGTTGGCCAGTAAAAAAACTGTCTAACAGTCTGGAGGTTTTCTTTCACCTTTGCTGTCAGTGGTGGTGCCGATGTTTGGAGAGCTGCTTGGAGGGCTTATTAGAAGATAATTCATGAGCCAAAAGATGTTTTTGATTTCGCCTCAACAGCTAAACCATCTGAGTCAGTCGGTAGCTTCTGCTCCCAACACCGGGGAAATGATGAGACATACGGCCAAAAATGATTTGGATGTAAAAATGAGGGATGTGTTAAATGAAAAGGTTTTGAAAAAATAAAAAAATGCATGAAAAAATAAATGGTAAATGGACTGTACTTATATAGTGCCTTTCTAGTCTTTGACTACTCAAAGCGCTTCAACTACATATCACATTCACCCTATACACACACATTCATACACCAATGGCAGAACTGTTCATCAAAGTAACTAATCATTCACACACATTCACAAACTGAAGGCACAGCCCTCGGGAGCAATTTGGGGTTCAGTGTCTTGCCCAAGGACATTTCGACATGTGGGCTGGGGGAAGCCGGGATCGAACCACCTTCCGATTGGTGGACAACCCACTCTACCACTAAGCCACAGTCACTTACTGGTAGAACGCTCTACTGCAAGGATACCTAACTTTACTCAAACAAGATGAGAAAGAAGACTGTCATATCACTTTGACTCTAGCTAAAGAATCTGGGAAGCAAGAAGATCAGCGAGAAGACAAACTAGTAATGCTGGATAAAACATCCCTCAACATCCCTTCATCCTTCATGAGTAATGCCTGTGCTCGCGAGCAATATCATAAACTTCAAAAGGGAGGACTACGTTGGGACGATGACGATGAGGGGTCACTCCTAGTGTTGAAGGGGAAAAAACGCCCTTAGCTACACGTTGGGACGATGATGATGAGGGGTCACCCCTGCCGTTAAGATCAGGAAAACGAAAAACACATATACAGTGATGTGAAAAAGTGTTTGCCCCCTTCCTGATTTCTTATTTTTTTGAGCAGCAAGTCCACCTCTGAATGGCTGAAGAAGAACAAAATGAAGACTTTGGAGTGGTCTAGTCAAAGTCCTGACCTGAATCCTATTGAGATGCTGTGGCATGACCTTAAAAAGGCAGTTCATGCTCGAAAACCCTCCAATGTGGCTGAATTACAACAATTCTGCAAAGATGAGTGGGCCAAAATTCCTCCACAGCACTGTAAAAGACTCATTGCAAGTTATCACAAACACTTGATTGCAGTTGTTGCTGCTAAGGGTGGCCCAACCAGTTATTAGGTTTAGGGGGCAATCACTATTTCACACAGGGCCATGTAGGTTTGGATTTTGTTTTCCCTTAATAATAACAACCTTCATTTAAAAACTGCATTTTGTGTTTACTTGTGTTATCTCTGACTAATATTTAAATTAGTTTGATCTGAAACATTTAAGTGTGACAAACATGCAAAAAAATAAGAAATCAGAAAGGGGGCAAACACTTTTGCCACTTTTGGCATTGCCCTGGCCTCCAGCACCACTGTAAGGAACCTCTGAGTTATCTTTGATCAGGATTTATCATTTAACTCCCACATAAAACAAACTTCAAGAACTGCCTTCTTTCACCTATGCAACATTACACAAATCAGGCACATCCTGTCTTAAAATGATGCCAAAAAACTAGTGCATGCATTTGTTACTTCTAGGTTGGACTATTGCAATTCCTTATTATCAGGGTGCCTGAATAAATCCCTTAAGACTCTCCAGTTGATCCAGAATGCTGCGGCACGTGTACTGACAAGAATTAGGAAAAGAGATCATACTTCTCCAATATTAGTATTAGCTTCTCTGCGCTGACTTCCTGTAAAATCCAGAATAGAATTTAAAATCCTTCTCCTCACCTACAAAGCTCTTAATGGTCAGGCACCATCATATCTTAAAGATCTCATAATACCATATTACCCAACTAGAACACTGCGCTCCCAGAATGAAGGGTTACTTGTGGTTCCTAGAGTCTCCAAAAGTAGATTGGGAGCCAGAGCCTTCAGTTGTCAAGCTCCTCTCCTGTGGAATCAGATCCCAGTTTGGGTTCAGGAGGCAGACACCATCTCCACATTTAAGAGTAGGCTTAAGACTTTCCTCTTTGATAAAGCTTATAGTTAGGACTGGCTTGGGTGAGTCCTGAACCATCCCTTAGTTATGCTGCTATAGGCCTAGACTGCCGGGAGACCTCCCATGGTGCTCTTTCCTCTCTCCTCCTCTTCCTCTCCATCTGGTTGCATTTTAATCCTATTACTACATATTACTAACTTGACATCTTCTCTCTCCCATAGTTCTGTGCTTTATTCTTTCTCTCCTTCTGTCATAGTAATGATTACTGAACCCAAAATGCAGAACACAACAGAGCAGAGCTGGGTATAATAGCAACAGATTTATTTAGATGTTGAACTTGATATCTGTGCAGAAGTCCGACGTAGTTCACCGTCGCGTTTCACTGTTGCTTCCGGGGACTCGACCGGCCCGGGTCGAGGAGGGAGAGGCGACATGCTGAAGGGAGACTGAATACGACCGGTTCTGGTCAGGCAGGCATGGTGGATCTGGGCTGAGCCGTCCAGGCTGTGGATCCAATTAGCGGTAGGCTCCGGGGGTCAGTTTGGCAGGTCAGGTGAGGCAGCTAGCTCGTGTAGCGTGGGTGCAGAGACCAATTCGGCAGAGGTCCAAGGACAGACTGTGGCTGAGATCACTGGTGGAGAGTAACTAAGATGGGCAAAGACAAATTAATCAAATTAAGTCAAATTAATGACAGTCAAGACAGCGAAAACAAATTGATTACTTAGCTGGATTCGAGGTAGGAGCCATTACGTGGTGTCGTACATGAGTATGGAGACGATCTGGCGCTGGTAGTGTGGAGAGCCTGGTTGATATGCAGTGGAGACTGATGAGTGGTTGATGACAGGTGTGCCGGTGATCAGCAGCAGGCAGGAGATCAGGAAGCCAGACCAGAACGTATACACACACACACACACACATACACAAGAAACGAACAGGGGACAGCCAGGAAACACAAGGAAGGGAAAACATACTGGAGCACACATGGATCAGGGGGACATAGAGGCTAACTATGACACCTTCTGTCAATTTCAGCAGGTATTTCTGCCCCCGGAGCTGCAGAGACTAGATCTGTGGTTGTGGGTCACTTGCTGCCCCTGTGTTCTTGCTCATCAACTACCACTACAGTAGTACTGTCATTACTATTCCTATAGCTGTCATTCCTATTATTATTAATGAATTTGTTACTTCTAGGTGGGACTGTTGCAGTTCCTTCAGGGTGCACGAATAAGTCTCCTCTCTCAAAACCTGACACGGCAGCGGCGGAGTCTGGTTCTGTCTAAGTATTTTCTTGCCACTGTCACCAAATACTTACTCATGGTGGGATTTGTTGGGTCTCTGTAAATAATAGCCAACTTTTGATTGAAAACAAGCCATTTTCCCAGCTTAATCCCCAACATGTAAGCCACAGGGGGATGAACTCTTAGATGATAGATGATATGAACCTCCCGCCTGAAATTCAAATTTATTTTGAATGGCGCTAAACCCTAAATAAATATCGGAGTCAATTTTTCTAAGAAAGGTGTTCAGCTCTGTCTTGAGGTGGTCCAGGTTGTGATAATAACCTCCCCTTAACCTCTGACGGTTGAACAACTCGCTCTGTGACACTTCAACTTTGGGTTTCTTCCTCCATTCAAAATAGACATCCTTATTAGAAATGTTAAACCAGGTGCGAGGGTATGAAATCTCTGTCAAAGCTACCTCCCACGGGCCTTCTAAATCAATATGCTGCGCTAAATCAACGTGGTAGCTGGAGCTTGTGTTATTTTTAAAGTCGTCGAGACTGGCGGAGAGTAGGACAACGTAGAACCCTTCTCCTGAGAATTGGTCCATGTTGTAATGAATCAGATTCGACGTACCTATTGTTTTTATACATTTTTCAGGTCTCTTGCCTTGACCCAGCGGTTTAATTTCTCAGGCCAGTTTTTCCAACACACCAACATTTGTTTTTTACCACTAACAACGCGCTCGTCCAAAATTTCTTCCACTTAAACACTTTGTCTTTAGCAACCTTCACTTTTTGCAACTCTGCGTCGTAAAACGTGCCTTGGATAGGTTCTCTGTCATAATCTTTCAGTTTGTACACAGGGGGTTGGTGATGTATGCGTTCGGTTACTGTAAAAAAATTCATCCGTATCAAACACTCCTCTCAGTTTGGGTATTCTCACCAAATCTCCCTCCTTAAAATTCATCTTTAGTTTGTTTTTGTCGCGTATAGGAAATGTACCATACAGGTTTTCAAACAGTCGAGAGTTTTTCTGACATCACATGCATAGGCGTCATTTTTATACTTTTATGATAACTGGTATTATAGCTCTCAAGCAATTCCTGTTAGACGTCCATGTACGTACAGCTGTAGCCGTAAAATACCTCCACATTCACGTTTTCAGCGTACGGTTAAATCTTTCAATAACAGACACTTTCAGTTCACTGGCTGTTGCAAAATGATCAACCCCTCGAAGCTGTTGTTAAAGAACTCTTTGTCCATGTCCCTTTGTAACTTTTCAGGGGTCCGGCTTTCTTTTAAAATAGAGTCAAAGCCCTTAGAGACCTTGACCCCTGTTTTTGTCTTTAAGGCTCTGGCATAAGGCCATACATAACTGTACCCATCATTGTGTTCGGTCAAGGCCTGTATATCACAAAGGTCTGCCTGGAACTGATTTAGAGGTTGTGGTAAAACACGCTATTTCTGACAAAATGAGTATATGAGTCCTGTTCCGATAATAAATCTTTGGGAAAAAATTCAACGTAGAACGAGTCACTCTCTATGCACGGCTCTGCATAGTCGCTCCACTCTTCAAAACTACCGGGATGTGATGTATTATAATACACTTTTTTCATGACACGTTTTTCAGCCATATTTCCGGCAGCCATCTCTTTTTTTTTTTTTTTTTTTTTTTTTTTAAAACAACGAGACACAAGCTTCTTTAAATCATTTTATTGACTATAAACACACACCATTTCTCAAATTACTCGAGGTTAACTTCAACACATTGATTCCTCCCATATGGTAAATATCATCGTGCAATGTTCTCAATTCCAGGTATCCATTCCAGGTATTCAGATACATGTTGTTTTGTACACAATAACTCACAACATCTACAAATAAAGTGTAAAGAGTAAACAGATTTTTACAGACATTTTCTTGCAAGAATCATTACTCATCTCTTTTATTATTTTACAAAAGGTATCAGACACCAAGCATTTGTTTACTGCTAGCAATGTGTCGCTTACAATCTGATCCCAATTTTCAAAATTTCGAACAACGTCCAAAATCTTTTCTAGTCTAGTGACTTCATCTCTAAAGGAAAAAACATTGGTTGTCGTAAGGCGAGGTGCTATATGGAGGTATGTGGACCCAAAAGCAGATGACAAAGAAGCGGTCTCAGGGTGAAGTAGCCGAATAACTACCGTGTTTATTGTTGGGTGGAATGCAGGCAAGAACAGGCAGAGGTGAGCAGACAGGTTGTGAGCAGACAAAATCCAAAATCCAAAAATGGTCCAAAATCCAAGAATCACCGGAGAACAAAGAATCCAAGATAAACTCACAGACAAGGGCTCGGCAAGGAACAACACCATGTGTACAACGATGATCCGGCAAGGAACAACACCATGTGTACAACGATGATCCGGCAAGGAACAACACCATGTGTACAACGATGATCCGACACTGAACAAAGAAAAGACCAAGACTAAATACCCTAGGGGAGGTGATATAACAAGACACAGGTGCCAACCAATCAAGGGAGGACCAACAATCAAAACTGGAGGGAAAAACACAGACAGGAAGTAAAAACACAAGACACACAAGGGAAAGAGAATACTACAAAATAAACCAGGAAGTGACAACACCAAAACTACAACATTGGTATCCAAAACATGGGTGACTCTGTTTTTAATCACCTGATCTAAAACATTGATTAACTGACTAACGATTACACGTTCCTATATATAAGTCACACGTTTTCTGCAATAATTACCCATTTTTTTTCACTCAATTCCCTTCCAAAAGTCCGCAACATAGTTCATCACCTCGATCATTTTCTCATTTTCTCCGATCAGCGCGTTGTACATCTTCTCCTTTTTCTCTGCGATGCGTCTTGTCATTTTGAGGTTATGAAGAAAGGCCTCGGAAGCACCGTGGACCCTATATGCAGACACGTGGATATGGTGTGCCTGATGCGCAAGTTGAATAGCACTGATACAACGATCCGTCCAAAGCCGTTTCATCATCTCATCGTAGTGCTGTTGGAAGAAATAATCCGTCATCTCAAATAGACATTCGTATTGTAGTTGACTTGGGTGATCGATTTAACAGCCGTTACAGATTTCAGATCTGTATGTGGTCAGAACCTTGCTCAACAGGCGAACCACCATGGCTCTCACCGTGTCCAGAAATAGGTCAGGGAGCACCCTGTCAGCTTCATCCTCTTTCTTGGGAGAGGTGCTTGGAGCTGAGGATACCAAAGAAGAGGGCCAGTCAGGGGAGGGAGATGGTGTAGGAGGAGGTAGAATCCAGTCAGAGGTCCCCGGCGGTGAAGGTGGGGGAGTCGTATCGAAGGTAGGGCTCCCGATGTGCGGTGCTGCTGCTTCAGGAACCATATCAAGCTCTTGTGGTGCTGCTGCAGGGTTCTCCTCTGGGATCACATCCATGGTTCTGCTGGTGCAGGCTTGGAACCCAAGCTTTTCGCTTCCCAGATGCTGCAGGTTATAATTTTTATTTTTCTCTGGAACAACCTGCCTGAAGAAATTAGGTTGTCTGACTGACTTGGAAAGAAGATCCGGATTTTACCTGAGCTGGCTGTTTATTTTATTGCTTTTGTGTATTTTATTTCTTTATATTTCATCATTCACTGTGGTATTTTATTGATCTTGTTGTGAAGCACTTTGTACTTTGTTTTGATAAGTGCTCTATAAATAAAGTTTTATTAATATTTATTATTAAAAAAATTTAAGGATGAGAAGAATTTAAGAATTTAATGATACACAACAACATCTTTAAGTTTCACTTCCATCCAACTTTTCAGTCCAGTGGCTTCCAAAATGGCCAAACTATTTTCTGATGGAACACCACCACTGTTTCACTACGGAGCAGCGATCTGGTGCCATATTCAGTCTACAGGGTGACACAGTGGCAGGTCTACAAAAACTATTCGGCCATTTTGGAAGCCAGGGTGCTGGAAAGAGCAATGAAAGTGAAACCAAAAGAAACATGTTGTTAATCCTTCAAAAACAATCTTCAGTTTTGGTCTCTGTTCAAAATTGTCTTCCAGTCTATATCAACTTCATTCATTTTGGAGCAGCGCACTCCGGTTGAAGCTCCTGTTGTAAGAACAGAAGAGAAGGACTTAATGGACCAAACTTGGTGGATGTATTATACTTGCATACAGTACCAAATACCACTATGTGGGTAAGAATCAGAACTATATGTAAAAGTAAAGAATGTACAGCTCTTATTCTCATGTTATGGTGATTGGCTTTGAAGAAAATCCAGTTTTTTTTTATTGATATCTACAATGTTATAAGGTTAAAATAATTGCCAAAAATTAATAAATAAATGAATAAGGTGAATGTACAAATTACCTTTTAATTATTGTTTTTAAATAAAGCATGTACTGAGACTCATACCATTTATGCTTTGTTTCTTTCTCTCCCTCTCCCTATCTCTCTAGGTTGTTTTCAGGACTGGCTACAGGCCAAAAACCTGACAGAGAAGGAATTTTTTTTTAAAAACACTCAAAGGCGTGTAGATACATAACGGAAAAAATTATGGACATCAACAAAAAAAACAAAGTCCACTCAAACATTATGTTAGTTTCACTTGTTCTACATCAGATGTTTGATGACAAAATAATTGATACACAAAATAAAGATTTTCAACGTGCTGTCATATTTCGTGGGACCCATGTGAACGCGGAGTAAGTTGGAAACTTGATATGCCTACTGAGAATAGCGAGCTAGCTTATTAGTTGAAGACCCATATTTAGCCTGGGACTCGTTGGGCGAGCCTACCCATTATGCCTACCTACACAGTAGGTCACAAATCATCAGGGAAATAAGATGAGACTGGTCTCTTGAGAGAACTCCAGCCAGCTCACAGCGGGGTCTGTGAGCGTGCCTGCACTCAGTTATTATGAGCCCACACTCAGGAGCAAACTGCCTGACGATATAAGATGTACCACAACTGTGCTGTCTTTTAAAAGCAAGCTTAACTAGCTATTAACAGATACTCAGGCAGATTCCTTCCTGAGGGCAGGGCTTATGTAACACAGAGTAGCTTAAATTTCTAGTTCCCGTCCATTTTTTCACAATTGAGAATGACTTCCGGATGGGAGCCGAAACGTCTTGATTCTGAAAACAGTGTCCAGATGACTACGACTGAAACCTTTGACTTGACTAGTAGTTTTGCACGTATTTGGTCATAAACCAAAATATGGGAAACATTTTTAATCCTTACCTGATGATAGCGCTACACAAAAAGCCAGGGCATTACCAAAGTCATCAGGCTACTATTAAAGTCTATACTAAATATCAACTGGCAATCAATCCAGTATTTGAGATACTTCTTCTGTGCGCATGCGTCAACGTGCATGCTGCCTGTTGCCGTAGCTCCGTCTCGTCGTCTTACTTTTTCCAACTTTTAACTTTCCTTTTTCTTCCAAACTTGAGTAACTAGTGTGTAAGTATAATTTAAACTACGTTCTTTACAAAAATGAGAGTGGAAAGTGTTTTGGTACTTTTTTTCACTGTGAAACTTCTTCTCCTGCTACTCGGTCAGGGCACCGCTGCAGAACAGCTGTTTGGCCGTATTGTTTATACCAGGGAACAGCTGATCGCGCTGAAGCTGAGTGGCATGGCGCCCAGGACAACCAATGTCCCCACTGAGATGTGGAGGAGGACACACCGAGGACGCAGAAGTGGAACGAAGCTGCGAGGAAAGAGAGAGGGGTGCAGACAGAAGAGACTTAAGAACAGGAGATTTAAATTGTGTCTGCCTTCTCTCGTCATGGGCAACGTGAGATCGTTGGCGAATAAAATGGACGCGCTAACGGCGTTAGCCCGGAGTCAGACGGAGTTCCGTGAGTGTAGTTTGATGTGCTTCTCAGAGACATGGCTGCACCAGGATATCCTGAATCATAACGTTTCCATTGACGGATCACACCGGGAGCAGTAAGCGGAAAGGCGGTGGGCTTGCTGTTCTGGTCAACAACAGATGGTGTAACCCTGGTCATGTTACTATCAAGCAGAGTGTGTAGCCTGGACATTGAACTGTTAGCTGTGGGACAGCGGCCATATTATCTGCCACGTGAATTTTCACATGCCGTGGCTGTTTACATCCCCCCCTCTGCTAACGCCGTTCACACCACCATAGCACAACTCCAGACTCAACACCTGAGTGCACTCATATTAATCTTGGGTGACTTCAACCATGTCAGTGTTTCAACAACACTGACTAATTTCACCCAGTATGTGAATTGTCCTACTAGAGAGGAGGGGACAGTGGACCTGCTGTATGCTAACGTTAAGGACGCATACAGCTCCCCCCCCCCTCCTGTGCCGAAGACACCGCATCCCAGTGGCTCCAAGGACTAGAGACTGGTGACTCTGGAGAGACTGGTACTGGAACAGCTGCGGCCCATGGTCAGACCCCTCCTGGGGTCCTTCAGTTCGCCTACCAGCCCCGGCTAGGAGTTGAGGACGCCATCGTCTTCCTGCTGAACCACATCCACACCCACCTGGATAAGCCGGCAAGCACGTGAGGATCATGTTTTTTGACTTCTCCAGTGAGAGCACCATCCAAACAGCCCTGCTGGGTGAGAAGCTGGCAGCGATGCAGGTGGATGCCGCCCTCGTGTCCTGGATTGTTGACTACCTGACTGGCAGACCACAGCACGTGCGTCTGCAGCATTGTGTGTCGGACAGCGTGGTCAGCAACACTGGGGCCCCTCAGGGGACAGTCCTCTCTCCCTTCCTCTTCACCATCTACACCACAGACTTCAGCTACCACACAGAGTCCTGCCACCTTCTTTTATGAGTCTGTGGTGGCCAGTGCTATCCTGTATGCTGTTGCATGCTGGGGCAGCAGGTTGAGGATAGCAGACGCTAACAGACTCAACAAACTGATCCGTAAGGCCAGTGACATTGTGGGGGTGGAGCTGGACTCTCTGGCGGTGGTGTCAGAGAGGAGGATGCTGGCCAAACTACATGCCATCTTGGACAGTGTCTCCCACTCACTCCATGACGTGCTGGTCAAACAAAGGAGTACCATCAGCGAAAGATTCATACCCCCAAAATGCACCACAGAGCCCCACAGGAAGTGGCCATCAAACTCTTTAACTCACTGCAATACTTGAAATAATTGTGCAGTATTCTCTGTTTAATACTTTGGTGCAATATACTCTGTTTTCAGTTTAATTTATTGATATTTATTCATACTTCTATTACTGCTGTGCAATATCCACTATCCGTAGCATAATCATCTTAATAAGCTACACTTAACTGGACAGTACATGCACTATTACTTATTGCTTATATTATTACATTGTATTATTATACCGTACATACTTATCATCAACCGTTAAATCCACTTTGTACTTTACACTTATTTTAATTTTATACTTATTTCCACTTTGTACTTAATTTATCTTACCTGTATTATAGTGTATTATATTTTGATTTGCTTAGATCTTCTATTCATGTGTGCACTGACGTGATAGTGAGCAGCTGTAACAAAAGAGTTTCCCCTCAGGGATCAATAAAGTATTTCTGACTTAAGTCTGGACCAACCAATGACTGACCTCTTTGGCAACTTTAGAGGCATGCCATTTGCATGGCTAAAAAAAGCAAATAATTGCCCAGCACTGGGATTCTGGGAGTGATGGCATGAACCTCTGTATATATGTTGAATCTCCTGGCGAAAATCTTCACCATCAAGTGGTTTGTGACTCGATGTTCATGACAGTCTGCACATCTTCCGAGCCCATAGAGTAGTTATCAAAGGAACCATGGTACACAATAGGATCTGGCAAAATATATAGTGTACAGTATGTACTATACTAATTATCAAAGTGTCTCTCTTAGTAGTTAGTATAAAAGAAATCAGTGTACATTATGCTGCATTCACATCAAATAGTAGAAGATTCCCATTCACGTCATTGGACAATTCAAGGTTTTATGATTGCTGAGTTGGTTGAGTGAGGGTTAAAAAACATGAATTAGTACACTGACAATATAGCTCTATATTAAATGAATTTGGGTTTAATTACCTTGAACGATGGCTGAGGCAAGGCATCCATCTGTTTTTGCATTTCCAGACACACACACAAGAATCTGAGTTCTCCAGTCATAATTATGACTTGGATGTTGACATGAACAGTATTTGTTTTTATTTAACATTAGTACTAGGCATCTGTAGGAATGCACTTTTTTTCAAACAAAGGAAATATACAGTTACAAATACAACAACCCCCCCCCCAAAAAAAAAAAACCTGGTTGAACAGTTAAACAAATCTAATAATAAATAACAAAAAATAATACATATACACGTACATTATATATATAAAACTATATAAAAGGCATTTCAGTCTCATTATACACCATACATCATACATCATACAAATAAAGTGATATAAAATCATATAAGCTTACACTCTGTACCACAGTTCCAAGTCTGATAATTAATCCAGAGAATGGGATTATGTGATTCACACTGAACCCCTCAACAAGTCTAAAGAATGGGCCCCACATCTTACTGAATTTATTTGTCGACCCCCTGACCGTATGTCTTATCTTCTCAAGTATCCAAAGGTTGTGAGACAGGGATGTGCACAGACCTTTTGAGGGGCTGTTGCTCTAACCTGAAAAAATGTAGTGTCTGTGACGTCACCCATAGTTTTCTGAAGAGCAGTTGTGAAGCTCAAAATGTGTATGGTGATCACACCGTTTCAACATGGCACAGTGGCCCTTCATTTAATTACTTGTTATAGACAACAGAAGCTATGTAAAGCATTCAAACTTTGAGGAAACATTTTTGAAACCAAAAAAGTGAAAACCACAATATTCAAACTTCAAATATAAACTCTTTGGACTCAGATTATGAGTTCTTATTGTGTGCATCATGTAAAGTAAATTTAAAAGTGGATTTTGCAAATTCGAGCCATTGGAAAGTTAATATACTTCACTGTATCATCCAAAAGCAAGTTTTGATTGTACTCATATCTCATATCTCCAAGGATGAATACCACGGAATGTCTGGATTTCCATAATAAACATTTCTGTCTCTGAAATTTCCAAAGACAATAATATAAAGACAGTGCCAGGCAATATGCTATCATTCTTTTCAATCCAATTCCATTTTATTTCTATGGCGGTTTAACAAAGCATTTGTCACAAAAACACTTTATATACATACATACAATTTAGAATTGTAAAGAATACCATTGTCCACAGCATCTCTTTCTCTTTATCCCACTCTTTCTGGCATGGCCCTTCAAAGTAACTCTCTCACACTCAGCCATTACCACCCTCATATGTACTTGTGTGATGTGTCTCCTGATGCTCAGCATGCTATACCTCACCTCCTCACCATTGTCCACAGCATTTTACATTCATAATTGCTTGGGCATGGTAGAACTACAATTTAAAATAGCAAGTACCATATATATGCTTTGCCAATTCATTTCACTTCTGAACATCCGACTGAATCATCAACTTTCATCTCTCACTGCAAAAAAATGCTATATCTAGTTTTGCATGTAAAAATGCATACTAGAATACAGAACAATTACAAAATGTCATATCATTTCATGACCATATTTTCTGGCCTTATCATCCCATATTTTGCTATAGATATTAGAAGTATTTAAGTTGATCACCAGGGTCTCCAATGCTCTCTGACCTGGAGCTTTTAGGGGTTAGCCTTCTTCAGAAAAGCACTCTTTTTAACATTATGTTAAAGATGAAACTCATTCACAATACTATGCACAGATATAATATACTGTGTACTTATCATTGATTGAAATATTTGTTTTCAGTTAGTTATTAGCCTACTTCCAATTTAAAAAATGCTTCTGAGAAAATAGGTCTACTTCACATTAAATTAATTATGTAGGAAATGGTTGCTTGGCATTTCTATCATAATGTTTTATCTGATGGCCTGCTGGTAGTCTGAATCCAGCTCTGCGTACTTGCACTCCCCTTAGCTGCCTCCCTCAGCTCTATCTCTCTAGGTTAGACTGCCTATGTTAGCCAGCTAGCTAATTAGCTAAGATTGAGTCATGTGATAGCATAATATAAGGCAATATTGTGCAACATGATGCAAATGTGACAAGCTGCGCATTGTTCTGACGAATATATGGAGATTTTTATTCACAGGGCTTCCCTTTGGTTATACTATTCTTCGTTAATCATTTCCACAACTTCAAAAGAATCACCGGAGCCCTCACAAAATGGCAACAACACCAATTTTGGATACTAACATGTCACATGACAGGGGGCATAGGGCCGCTCCATCTTGGTGTTCCTTGGATGTTATGGCGATATAATTTATTCTAACTTTAGCAAATATGGGCTACTCATATTTATGCAGCCACAACAGCATACATACAACAATTGTTATTTTGTTTGTTTTTTCTCCAGAGGTGCAGCTCAGCGAAAGGGGACAAATGAGCTGTTGCTCGGGTAGCTTTAGACTGCCCTTGTTGCACGTCCTTGTTGTGAGAAGGTTAGATTAAGCGTCTGGCCAGCAAAGTGGCAAAGGCAAGCAGATCTGCTTCTAAGGCAGAGTGATAATAGGGGCAGGACAACCCCAAATAGTAAAATCATAGCATGCATAGCAACTGTTCTCGACAACGTCTCAAAAAGCTCAGACCAGAGGATTTATAAAGACGGACAGGACCAAAACATATGTGCATGTGTAGCTGGAGCTAGATGACATCTGTCATAGATTGGGTCTACATCTCTGTTAATCTTAGAAATTCAAACCCTTGTAAGGTGAGAGCGATGAATAATTTTGCATTGTATGGGCCCATAGAAGATGTATGCACTCCATTAAGAGCTTTTTTCTAGAGCACTTCTGCAATTTCCTCCCCAAGATTGCTCTCCATAACTGTTGGAAGGAGGCAAAGGTATTATCAAGGCAGAGGTCCTGGAATGTTTGGATATCAAGATTGGACCATATTTTAAATGCACCATCAGTCAAGGACGGAGGAACGGTATGGTTTTCGGTTAATGGAGCAGAGGACGAAAATGTTTGAAAGCCAAAACACCGTCTGAACTGGTTCCAGATTTTCAAAGAGATTTTGACTATTATATTCTTTGTATATGGAGAGGAAGGGTGTGAATTAGGGGAGTGGGCGGAGTGCAATGGAGAGAGGCTCGATTGCAATCGCAAACAGTAGGAGGCTGAGGGGGCAACCTTGCCGGTACAGCGCTGTAGTAGAAAATAATCAGATTGGGTGTTGTTAGCCCTCACTAGGGCTTGTGGAGATTAATATAGTAGCTTAACCCAGGTGGAAAATGCATTACCAAAGCCAATAGTGTAGAAAAGATACCCCAACTCCACACGATCGCCTTATCTGCATCTAGGGAAGTCCCTCCCCCACTTCTGATGCTGTAAATTATATTGAAGAGTTGTCTGAGGCTAAAAAAGGAATGCCTGTTTTTAATGAATCCTGTTTGATCATCATATATAATTGTTGTACTGCCAACAACCGTAAGGCAAGCATCATGGACAGTAGTTTAAAGCCCACATTAAGTAGGCTGATTGGACGAAAAAAGAGAACAACTGAGGGGGTCTTTTTTTAAATCAAAGATGGAGGCAGACTCAGAGATTCAAATGATTCATTGTACATGTCTATCAGAACAGGGGCCAATTTATGCAAAAATGTTTTATAAAACTCTAACAGGGCCAGGGCATCTACCACTTTGCATAGACAGCTGTAGAAAGGTATTAAATAGTTTCTCCAACCTAATAGACAAATCAGGGCTAGTCAAGGGTATGTCAAGTGTATTAAAAAAGTTGTCAAAATCAGAAGAATCAGATAGAATGTTCAGATATATACAAAGAAGTGTAGAATTTTTTCAACTCATTATACTTTTTTTTGGGCTCTGTAGTGATACCAGAAGATGTTCTAACCTGGAGAATTTGATAGGAAGATGAAGTTTGACTTAACTAATGTGCCAGGAGCTTACTAGCTTTGTCACCCTGTTCATAATAGGTTACCTAGATGTCAAGAGAGACTCAGCTACTTGACGGGAAGGGAGATTATCAAATTCTGTTTGTAAAATGAAACATTCCTTGTATACATCTGAAGAGTATGAGGTTGCATAAATGTTATCAAGATGTGAAATCTGTCTTGTTAGTTCATCTAATTTATCTTTATGCTGTCTTTCAAAGTCTGCTTTCAAAGTCTCCCATAGTAAATACACAGAGACATCTGGAGTTTTGTTTGTGTCCAAAAAAAAAATCTATTTGATTAGTAAGAAATTCAATTCAATTTTATTTATATAGCGCCAATTCATAACAGAACTTATCTCATTGCACTTTTCCTATAGAGCAGGTCTAGACCGTACACTTTATAATATTATTTACAGAGACCCAACTGTCACAGACACGCCAGGCTCCACCTCATCTCAGCCACACCGTTCCTCCTCACCAGAATACTAATCACCTGCACCTGTGACTCAACACACACCTGGTGGCAATTAGCCACTCCTCTCCATTATAAAACTCCACTCTTCACCTCAGTCAGTGTCCGGTCTCGTTTGCTAGAAGGACAGAGCTACGCCTCCTACCTTCAGTTTACCACGGACTCTACTACGACGCTAGTCATAGTTCTCAGTCATCCAAGAGCTGCTAAACCTTCACTCGACTCCAGTCTCCTCTGGATAACAGTGTTCATCCGGCTCCAGAGTGTCTTCCGTCACCAGTGTGTGTGAATCCAGTTCCCGTCGCCTCGTGTGCAGCTATCCAGCTCCTGCACTTCACTCCCATCAGTGATCCAAGGGACGGTATCTTCTCTGCTCTTATCAGCTCTCATATTATCTCTGTAATCAATAAACCCTCGAAATCACCTTACCTGTGTCTCCGGGTTGGTCTGTTCCGTAACAGAAGACCGGACCCAAAAAACAACAGGATTGCAACATGAGTGCCACGGACCCCTTCCAGGAGCTGGTGGAGATCCTACGCCGTGGCCTCAACGCTCCACCATCTTCCACGTCCTCCTCCACTGCTTCCGCTTCCGCTCCCGTCACTCCAGCAGTTCCGCATTGTTCCAGCCCCATGGCCAAACCAGCGCCCTTCTCTGGCTTGGCGGAGGACTGCAATGGATTCATTTTGCAGTGTACCCTGGTCCTGGAAATGCAATCGCCCCTATATCCCACTGAACGCTCCAAGATTGCCTTCGTTATATCCCAGCTGCAAGGGAGAGCGTTGCAGTGGGCAGAGTCCATCTGGTCACAAGATGGATCCGTCACCCAGTCTCTGACGAGTTTCCTAGATCACTTCCGCGAGGTACATAACAGGGCCAACTGTCCCGTGAGACCACCTAAACCTATGGTGAGTGCAATTATTCAGAGTCTCCCATGTAGTAAGCCTTTGTCTACAAGAATCATCCTGGTTACACCTACTCTATCCCTTCCAGTACAAGCCCTCATCGACTCCGGGTCAGCCGGCAATTCCATCTCTGGCGCCCTCTGCCGGCAACTAAAGATCAAGACTTCCTTCACGTCTACCAGTTACCGAATCACTGCCATAACCGGGAAATCAATCAGCCGTCGAGGGGTTCAGAAGGCCACGGTTCCCATCACCCTTCAGGTAGGGGCACTACATGAAGAACAACTGCATTTAATGGTTCTGGAGGGATCGACTGCTGAGGTTATCTTGGGGCGGCCCTGGTTGGAGCAACATGACCCCATCATTTCCTGGACTACAGGAGAAGTGCTGAAATGGGGCAAGTCCTGTTATCCTGGCTGTTTCCCGCGGCTACCACGACCATCCTCGTATAGCTCCCAGAGTCTTCCCATGTGTGCTACATCCATCGAAAGTCCTAAGGAGAAACAGTCAGTGGACATTCCGGCTTGCTATGCCGCATATCAAGATGTTTTCTGTCCAAAGAGAGCCTCCCAGTTACCCCCGCATCGGCCATGGGACTGTGCAATTGATCTCCTACCAGGTGAACCAGTGCCCAAGGGTAGAATCTATCCATTGTCCATACCTGAACAACAAGCCATGGGTGAGTATATTGAGGAGGCCCTAGCCCAGGGGTATATCAGACCATCCACTTCTCCAGCAGCCTCAAGTTTCTTCTTTGTGGCCAAGAAGGACGGAGGCTTGCGGCCCTGCATAGATTATAGAACACTCAATCGGATTACAGTCAAGTTCCGTAACCCACTTCCGCTCGTCCCTGCTGCACTGGAACAACTTCGTGGTGCCACCATCTACACCAAGTTAGACCTCCGCAGCGCCTACAACCTGATACGGATACGGGAGGGAGACGAATGGAAAACAGCCTTCGTAATACCCACCGGCCATTATGAGTATCTCGTCATGCCCTACGGTCTGGCTAACGCCCCTTCCGTCTTCCAGGACTTCATCCATGAGGTGCTCCGGGATTTCCTTCACAAATTCGTCATAGTATACATCGACGACATCCTGATCTACTCCCGTGACGAGGAGGACCATCGCCATCACGTTGCGGAGGTCCTCGAGCGCCTACGAAGCCATCAGCTCTTCCTCAAGGCTGAGAAGTGCGAGTTCCATCGATCCTCTGTGCAGTTCCTTGGTTACGTCATCAGGAGCAGTGGCATCCAGATGGACGAAGGGAAAGTGGAGGCCATCAGGAATTGGCCCACTCCAACAACGATAAAGGAACTACAACGATTCCTGGGGTTCGCTAACTTCTACCGCCGCTTCATTCTGGACTACAGCAAGATAGTCCACCCTTTGACCAGTCTCCTTCACAACAAGCCCAAGTCTCTGTCCTGGCCACAAGCAGCACAAGAAGCTTTCGACCTCCTCAAGAGAGCATTCACCTGTGCACCGCTCCTCACCCATCCAGACCCCGAGAAACCCTTCACAGTCGAGGTGGACGCCTCAACTACAGGGGTAGGAGCGGTACTCTCGCAACTACAGGGAGATCCAGCCAAACTCCACCCATGTGCGTTCTTCTCTCGGAAACTCAACCCGGCGGAGAGAAACTACGACATCGGTGACCGTGAACTACTAGCCGTGAAGTTGGCACTAGAGGAGTGGAGACATTGGTTGGAGGGTGCTCAACATCCATTCACCGTGTTAACAGATCACAAGAACCTAGAGTATCTCAAGAGAGCCAAACGTCTCAACCCGCGCCAGGCACGCTGGGCCTTGTTCTTTACTAGATTCCATTTCAACATCACATATCGCCCTGGATCCAAGAACCTGCGAGCTGATGCACTTTCCCACCTACACGCTCCAGAAAGCAACACGGAAGATCCAGAACCCATCATACCCCGGCAAGTATTTCTTAATCCCATACAATGGTCAGAAAATTCTGTTCCCTCAACCAATGTCTCCACTAACACTCCGCCGGGCTGTCCCCCCAATCTTCAGTATGTTCCGAGAACCCAGAGAACTCAACTCATCCATACTTCTCACACCTCACTAGGCACTGGTCACCCAGGGGCCAATGAAACCCTCTCGCTGCTACGAGAACGCTTCTGGTGGCCAAGCATGGCAAGGGACGTGAGAAGGTACGTGCAGGGGTGTACTGAGTGTGCTATGTCTAAATCTCCGCGCCATCTTCCTGCAGGAAAACTATGCCCCCTACCGACGCCCAATAGACCCTGGTCACACCTGGGAGTGGACTTCATCACCGACCTCCCTCCATCAAACAACAAGACCTGTGTCCTGGTAATCGTGGACTGGTTTTCGAAGTCTTGCCGTCTCATCCCTCTTCGAGGTCTACCTACGGCCATGGAGACGGCAGAATGTCTCTTCAACCAGGTCTTCAGATACTTTGGGATACCGGAAGACATCGTTTCAGATAGAGGTCCACAATTCATCTCCCGGATTTGGAAGGCCTTCTTCTCGCTCCTGGGTGTGACCATCAGCCTCTCCTCTGGTTACCATCCCCAAAGCAACGGCCAGACGGAGAGGAAGATTCAGGATATTGGGCGTTTTCTACGTACCTTCTGCCATGGCCATCAGAACTCTTGGAACCAGTTCCTGGGCTGGGCCGAGTACGCACAAAACTCGCTACGTCAACCATCTACTGGGCTCACTCCCTTCCAGTGCGTGCTCGGTTACCAGCCTCCTCTCTTCCCATGGTCTGGGGAGCCGTCGGAGGTCCCTTCCGTGGACTACTGGTTCCGAGAGAGCGAGAGGGTCTGGGACGCAGCTCATCGGCAACTCAGAAGAGCACTCTGCAGGCGCAGGCTGACGGCCGACCGTAGGAGATCCACCACTCCAACGTACCAACCTGGCCAGAAGGTCTGGCTATCCACCCGCGATATCAGGATGCGCTTGCCCTGCAAGAAGCTCAGTCCCAGATTCATTGGTCCCTTTACCATAACAGAACAAATCAATCCGGTGACATTTAAGCTTCAGTTACCACCACAATACATGATTCACCCAACCTTCCACGTATCTCTGCTTAAACCTTTCTATCCCTCTGTCTCCGTCTCTACAGAGCCTGGCGATTCGGCAGATCCCCCCTTACCGCTAATTGTAGAGGATGGAGCCGCTTACCAGGTCAGTGAGATCTTGGACTCCCGACGCCGTGGTGGTCTTCTGGAGTATCTGGTGGACTGGGAAGGCTACGGTCCGGAGGAAAGATCATGGATTCCCCGACATGACATCCTCGATCCCTCCTTGTTGACTGAATTCCACGCTAACCATCCGGACCGACCGGCCCCCCGAGGAAGGGGAAGACCACCGCGACGTTGGGGTCCTCGGTCCTCAGGAGCGGACCGAGAAGGGGGGGGTACTGTCACAGACACGCCAGGCTCCACCTCATCTCAGCCACACCGTTCCTTCTCACCAGAATACTAATCACCTGCACCTGTGACTCAACACACACCTGGTGGCAATTAGCCACTCCTCTCCATTATAAAACTCCACTCTTCACCTCAGTCAGTGTCCGGTCTCGTTTGCTAGAAGGACAGAGCTACGCCTCCTACCTTCAGTTTACCACGGACTCTACTACGACGCTAGTCATAGTTCTCAGTCATCCAAGAGCTGCTAAACCTTCACTCGACTCCAGTCTCCTCTGGATAACAGTGTTCATCCGGCTCCAGAGTGTCTTCCGTCACCAGTGTGTGTGAATCCAGTTCCCGTCGCCTCGTGTGCAGCTATCCAGCTCCTGCACTTCACTCCCATCAGTGATCCAAGGGACGGTATCTTCTCTGCTCTTATCAGCTCTCATATTATCTCTGTAATCAATAAACCCTCGAAATCACCTTACCTGTGTCTCCGGGTTGGTCTGTTCCGTAACACCAACAAATCCCACAAACAGGCAGAAACCTCGAGCCGAACCAGACTCGGGGTGGGTGGCCATCTGCTGCTGCCGGTTGGATTGAGTGAGAGAGAGAGAGAGAGAGAGAGAGAGAGATAGCATACAGTAGCACAATGCAAATTCCACATAGACTTTTTAAATAATAATAATGTAATGGTGGTGGTAATATTAATAAAAAAATAATAGGAATAATAATTATAGAAATAATAATGATAATAATAGTAATAAGCCTAATAATAATTGTAGTAGCAGTTGTTGAGCAGGAATATGGGAGTAGTAGGAGGTACGCTGCTGCCACTGCCAAGGACAAGGGCAGACTGCAGCATATCAATCGCTCCACAAAGAAGGTGATTGGCTATAATCTACCTTCCCTCCAGGACCTCTACGCCTTCAGGACCCTGAAGTGTGCAGGAAAGATTGTGGCTGACCCCTCTCACCCTGGACACAAACTGTTTCAGATACTGCCCCGACAGGAGGCTGTGGACCGTCAGGACCAAAACCTCACACTAAAGGCCCGGGACCCCCACTGACACTGAGTCTCATATCCCCCCAACCTCCTCCTCTTCTAAAATAAGGAAATGTGAAGACATATCAGGCAGGTCGGAGAAAAGCTGTTTATAAAATCTGTCATTATCCCAATTAGGGGCATAGATGTTTACAAGGACTGGGGTATTGTGTATCTTGCCGGAGACAATTCACTTTCTTCTGTTGGGATCAGAGACCGCTCCGGAGCAAATAAAAGGGATTGATTTATGCAGTAAGATTGCCACTCCTCTCGATTTATTCTGAAAAGATGAATAGAAAGCCTGACCAACCCACCCACTCCTTAATTGTGGATGGCTAGACACCTTTAATTTAGTCTCTTGCAGGTATACAATCTGAGCACCTAAGTGTGGAAGATGATCTATTTCTTTCCTGCATTTCTTTAAATTGTTAATTCCCCTACAATTCCAGCTAATCAATCTCCTGAGATGTCTGCAGAACTTCCCCATAAGTGAACAGTGTATATCAAAAATGCTCCATGGTAGCTCAACACAAAGTGTTGCTACCTGAGAATAACATGACATGTAGTAACAAATTTTATAACATATCTGCACAGTGATTCCGTATATTTAAACACAAAAAAAATAATGAAGATAAAATAACTGTTGGCAGTTATAACAAGAGTCTGCTGCGCTTCCCCTGGTCACATGATATTGCCGGGGCTGATGGAAAATGCAGTTTGTAACTATGTAAGCATCCGGCATTAATATGGTGATAAACAGTCAATTAGCAGAGTGGCTGGTTAGCAACAACACAGCTAGCTTAAGTTTACACACCCTATGTTGTCTGTATCGAATATAGTCTTTCGAATTAGCAGACAATTTAGCAACAAACTCTGAAGCAGGAGTTGGTTCTGAAAAACTGTGTGAGGTCCCTTTCGGCAGGGTGATCCTGAGTGTTGCCGGGTCCCCATTTGAGTTCAGAAAAGAAGCGTAGCTGGTGTTTGCCTGAATGCTACTCAGTTCTTGGAAACAGACATCGTTTAATCAGGGAAAGTAGAGATCCTCTGGCCGTTGTGTGTGTGAGAGAACCAGGCTCTCTGGCTAGTTGGAAAAATCTGGTTTCCGACCTGAAAGTAGTGAACTCTGACCATATATGGACGAGGTGGTTCGCTATTTTTCGGTTTTATGTGAAGGGAACAATGGGCATTATTGAGTATGGGCTTATCCTCCAGGCCGAGTAGTTGTTGCAAAAATTGGGCCATAAAGTCGATGGTACAAGGGCCATCGATTTTCCTCCTAGATCTGGCTCCCAGGTCCTCGCACTTGTCGTCAAAGTGCTTGAGTTGGGTAGTAGCCACTGTGGATTCCAACTCGGGTGCTGTGGTCAGTGGATGCCCATTCCAGCTCCTGTATGGTTTCCACCTGGGAGTCAATCTTCCGCTGTATTGAGTGAGTCAATCAAACTCTTCAGCTCCACTTTAACCCTCTGGGGTCGCCTCAGTTGTCTACGATCACAAAAGCTCTCACTTCATACTAATACTAACATAATATCTCTGTAACGGATGTATGTAGCGACTTACTTTAAAAACTGTCCTGCAGTGCCGTTACAACAAGCCGTTACTACGACAATTTACTACGATAATTTGATGTTTTATGGACTTTTTTATCTAATGCTGACTATACAAACAACTTTACTGTTTTGGTGAATGACATTGCTGGCAGACATGTTGACTGTCTCCTCCTCTCCAGTCACAAGCTGTGTTATTAGGTGGTGAACTTTGCGCAAACCACTGCACCAATGATGGTTACAAAATGACGTATCGTCGATTTTACAAACGTGATTGTAGAGATCTATGCTGTGTTCTGAGCATTTAGAAATCTACTGCAACATGGAAGCGACCTTCAGAGACTATAATAATGTGTCAAGATCTGAAGTGTACTGAGCTATGTAAAGACATGTTCCTACTTCTGTGCACACTTGGCAATGGCTGTAGCGAGCGGCACATTACGTATACAGTGGAATATGTGTTTTTATTCGGTTTGGTGTTTTATTCTGTTTGCAAACGTTATATTACTGAACAGAAATCGGAAGTGATGCAGTCAGCAAAAATGCCGGTTTCCGGTTTCATAAACGAATATGGACTGTTGTTTGTCTATGTAATAGTATTTATTTTATTTATTTTGTTTTTAACCTGAGGCCTTGGGCTACAAATGTGAAGATAGTAAACTTTTGCACATAGTTGTTTGATGTGGAAAATTAATAAATTGCTTAAACATTCAACTTCCGTTTAACTTTTTCTTTTGACTTCATGTTCGCATCCAAAGCACCGCTGGCGCCCCCATCCCCCTCCTTCGGAGGTGAGGCAGGGTCAGGCTGTGGTGCCTCTTGTGGCCTTCTCTCACGGAGACTGTTTTGCGTGTTGATTGCATTTTATCGGTGAGGCCAACCAACCATTTTACTTGTTTCTACTGCAGCTCGTGATGATGGAGAACCAGACTGGGACAAAGCTCGTTCATTACCGACAACCAAACACCACAGGCCACAGCAGGACGAACACACCTGGCAGCTTGGACCTTTTCAATATGATTGTAATTTGCACAGATGGAGAGTAAATCTTTTCAGCTGACTTCTACTGCTTGCATTACCTTTCTCAATCTTTACTGCATAAGTTTAATAACATCCATCATGTGATAGATCCATCTGACCCTGCTGAAATATCAGACATAACTCTTTTCTGCTTTCTTGGGCTGAAGGTGTCAGAATGCAGTAAAATATGATCGTGTTAACCAAATCTAAATATATTATATCATGACTGCTGATACATTTACTACTAGCGCCTAATTTTAACAGGAACACTTTATTGTTGACTTCAGACAGTGGCAGCTGGTTTAAATAGTGCCTTAGTTCCATTGAGCTGACAGCAGAGTGTCAATTTAATACCACCCAAAAGTAAGCTGCTGTTAAACTTTATCTGCGTTTTTAATTATTGATGTACAGCAGCACCCACTTTGACCACTGTTCCTGGTGTTCTGTATATCAAAATTCCACAAGATTGATAAAACAATAAAAGTGGCACATAATTTTAAACCATGATTGTGGACTGTCAACAAAAAAGTTAAAGGTACATTTAACCTCCAGCATCTTTTGAAGAGCTGTATATATACGTTCTTTTTTTCCCTGTATCACTGTTTATTTCAAGGATAGATTCAGATGTTCTTTTTTTCAAATCCATCTTAATACAATACTGACATGGCATTATGTACATTGAAAATAGGGCTGCAACTACCAATTATTTTCATTATCAATTATTTAGCTAGAGCTGAACTTTGGGGTGCATTTTTGTACGAAAAAGGGAGTGTAGATTTTAAAGTGTAGGAAGGGATTCATGACTTTATGGCCAGTATTGGCAGGAAGAATGATTACAATGACAAATAACTATTACAACATATACGTATATAGCATGGCATATAGTATTACAACTTGGATCTTATTTTTGCAGTTTTTATTTCATTTCTAATAACACTTTCATTTTTCACTTCCAAATAAGTTTGACACACCTGGAGTTTTGTTTACAACCTGTCTGATCGTCTGACTGCTCATGTTTCTTGGCCCGTGACTTCTTTTCAGATCGCAGCAATTAACATGGTGAGTGCAATGTTATCATTACTGATAGGAGGGTAGGTCAAAATTACAAAAATAAGACCCAAGGTGTAGGAAACCAGAATGATCCTTTAAGATTTGGTTCACTGACAATCTAAAAATATGGTTTTGAAGGGAAGCTACAGTATTTTTGCAGCCATCTCTGCTGTCTCTTGTTCCTGCCTCTGTGTGTATCTACTAAGACATATTAGAAAGATCTGGTGTCTGCTTTACTGGCAAGAAATATGGATCTGTTGCCATCAGTAAGATTAAATACTGTCCAACACAGTTTATCCAGCATAAAAAAGAAGTCTGAGTAATAAGATCCTTTTTTCCCCAAGGCACTTTAAACAAGGACGTATCCTGTATCTCAACTGATTCATCATTTATACTGTTACTGTAATTTTAAAGATATATTTTCAAGGGAAAGAAAGAGGGTTATCTTTTACATTAGAAAATGTGAAATCAAGGGCTTTAAATCTTCTGAAGTTACTATACAGCTCATGACCTTAAAATGCAATGCAGGACAATGCAAATCAAACCATATTTATACAAATCTAGTGTAAATCAACTGTATCGAACAAAGAGAGTGGGGCCAGCAGCTGCTGGTGCATCCTCCTGGGCAGTGACCTGTTCTGAAAGACGCAGCTGGCTCTGGAGAGCTGGTCGATGTAGTGGGAGCTAGTATGGATTCAGTCTTGTGTAATCTCTTTTTGCTCCACTATTTTGACATTGTACTACGGGTTGGGCTCACTGAATCAGTGATCATTCTGTGACAGATCATGAAGAATAAGTACACTATTGAAGATATGTTTTTAATTAAATGCGTAATGAGGTAAATAAATAATCAAGAGCAAGAGGTTTCCTCAACAATTCAACTGAATGTATATACAGTACACATTTTGTGAAAAACATAGATTCAAAAGACATTGTAAGCAGATCACTTCAAGGCACATATATAAACTGTTTTACCATAACATTATTTTTGCTGAACAAAAGGGTTGGTTCTTAATGGGTTAAACATGGGCAGATGTGCTTTTTTGCTGCTCACTCCATGACACCCACCATCAAACACAGCTAGCACTAATAACATGACCCCTTAACTGTGATAATGTATTAATCTTGAAAAGCAGGTGAAAGCACTGCGGCCTGCCACTTTCTGTTAATGTTTAATGACTGTGACCTTTAAATTTCCTTTTGAAGGTGAGAGAAATTTATAAAATTTACATAAAAATATGTCTTCTTCCTAGAGCAGGAATCTAATAATTTGCATCTATATTGACTGTAGTGACAATTAAACAAATGTGCCATATTACTGTGATGACTTGATTAAAGTCACAGGAAAAGTGTGGTGGACGGTATGATTTCCAGAAAACTATGCCCTCTAGTGGTGAGTGTGCCCGTCTCTTTTCTCCTCCTGTCATACAAAATTCTACTAGCTGGTTTCAGTACTCTTACGATGCACTGCAGCTACAGTGTGGATTCTGTGTCTGTTATAGTTACAGTATACAATGACTTCAAAATCATTCACTATTACTGAAAATCAAACTGAAACCCAGCATTAATACTTAGAAATAAATGAATCTTGATTGTACATGTTTGTGTGCACAGAACTCAAATAGCACAAATCCATAAACCAATAACTTATGAATCCAATGTTGTTATATAAAATATATCATCCAGTTAGTTGTATAAATTACATTTCTTGAAGACACTGGGGTTCCAAATAATATTGACATTGTAGTGTTCAATAAAATGTGGGTAGTTGTCAGTAAAAATGCTCCTGATGCTCTCCAAAATCATCATGTGCAACAAATGTCTGCATCCTGAACATTGTTCTTGCAGTAGACTGTGCTGTTGTTCCCAAGGGGGCAGTCTGGAAGCCGATACCCCCATTAGGGGTGTAAATAGGCTGAATGTGGAAATCTCCCTTGAGGAGCTGCTCGTTGTTGAGTGAGACTATCTGGAAGCTGGTCTCAGTCATTTCTAAGATGGAATTATCTTTCTTGGTGCCTGCCTCACAATAGTCATCTTTTCTTCGACCCCGGTTGTATTTCCACTTGATGGAGGACTTGGAACGCCTCTTCTTGTGCATGTGCCAGCAGAAGATGCTGAGAAGTACCACCAGCACCACGATCACAGCCCCACCAATCAGCCCAGCCAACAAGAAAGGCGAGCTGGGTTCCTGTTGCGTGGCCTGCTCAGGCCCCGACGGTCTTTTGTTGTTGTCAGGGCTGAACGACACTGGCGTGGTCATGGCCTCAGTGCACACAGTATCATCTTTGGGCCGATAATTATTGAATGCATCCAAGGGAATTACACAGATCCGATAGGTGGACTTTGGCTCAAGATTAGCCAGGCGGATCCCCCGGTGATCCCCACCCACTATCCTTTCCCTGACGGTGTCCCCTGTCAGACTGGGGCCCATCCTGGCCCAGGTCACCTTGTAGGCAGTGACTGGAAATGCGGCCACCCAGCTGACATGGATTGCCGAGCCATTCAGTATGGCAAACGTGACCTGCAAAGTCTCCCTCTGGGGGTCCAGAGGTTGCTTAGTTCTCAGACCCCCCTCTGTGGTTGAATAGATAGGGTAGAGGGTGGGTAATGTGGGGAAGGGTTGCCTGGAGGAGGAGGAAACATACTGAGTGACTAGGGGAGAGTTTGTGGAAGATGACAGGGATGGGATCACAGCAGTGTCAGCTGGTGAGGTGGGCAGAGGTGCCGCCATTGTGCTCTGCGGGCACTGGACCAACTCAGCACTCAGCTCCCTGATCACCATGCCCCGGAACTTTTCAGGTTTATGGCACATGAAGCCGCGCACATTGAGCGAGGTTGTCAGAGATTTAAGCCATGACACCACCCATTTCATGCTGCAATCGCACAGCCAAAGGTTGTTCCGAACAGTGAGCTGTCTGAGACTGACGAGGCCATCAAAGACCCCCTGTGTCAATGACTGCAGCTGGTTGTTAGAAATATCCAGCCTCTCCAACTTCTGCAACCCCGCGAATGCCCTGACAGGGATCTGGTTTATCTGATTTTCCTGAAAGTTTAATTTGACGAGCACCTCCCCTGGGAGGAACGGGGGAGGGTATGTGAGTGAATTGCGGGCCAGGGACAGCTCCCTCAGAGTGACTAGGTCCTGAAAGGTCCCTGGTGCAATCCCTTCATCTGTCAACAGGTTCCCATCCAACAGGAGGCGCTGCAGGCGGGTGACATTCCTAAATGCTTCCTCTGCAATAACCGCGATCCGGTTCTCGTCCAATCGCAACTCTTTCAGATCATCTGGAAGACCAAGAGGCACACTGCTCAGGTGGTTTTTGGTGAGGAAGAGCATCTTCAGGCTCACTGCCTCACGGAAGGCTCCTTCCTCCACCCCTACAGTAGAAATGGAGTTATCATCCAAATGCAGCTCCTCTAGCCAAAGAAGCTGAGCCAGAGCCACTCTGGAGATGGTCTGAATGTTGTTCTCTTGCAGATGGAGAATTCTTACATTTTTGGGCAGGTTGATTGGGAACTCATCAAGCTGGTTCCCATAGAGATACACAGTTTCCACGGAAGCCACATGGTGGAGCTCCAAAGGAAACCCAGCGTTATTGATTTGGTTGTTGTGGAGGTAGAGGGTCTTATAACCCTCACCAATTCCCAGAGGCACTGAGGTCAGGCTCCGCTCGTTGCAGTAAACAAAGGTGCGATCACAGCGGCACTCCTCGGGACAGCTGGAAGCCCGGGAGAACTGGAGATGAAGGCCTAACAGTATAGGTATCCACGGCCTTATAAAGGAGGCCCAGTCCTTATTCCATAAACGCCACTGTATCTCCATTTCAAACGGATCAGAAAAAATACAGATACCAAATCAGAGAAAAAAATTATAAGAAATTAGCATTCGAAAAATCCAACAGAACAGTCATTAGATTTTGGCGGTTGGCTTAATAACACCACCATGTCCAGCCTGGTGCTGAAGAAGGTCTTGAGTAATCCCTTAGTAATTAGTTGTCCTAAGCTTCCCAACACAAGAGCAATGTTCCCATTAAGCAATATGATTCCTTCACCAGCCACTGTCCATAATTGAGCTGGGAGACATTAGTAAAGTTAATCACATTTTCACCCTCTCTTCTCTATCACCGCCAGTTAGAGCTCTCTTCAGGGCGCTCAACGCTGACAGAGCCATGCACAACACACTGGAGGGTTATCATTGGACGTTCGCTTCCTTTCTTCCTTTCCCTTTCACGTCACACACTGCTGGTTCCGCAACAATAAAGCTTCTCTCGGACTTGACATTTGGATCCAGAAACCTGTTGCAAAATAAGAATAATGGGAAAATCAGTCTTTTTTTTCTCCTCAAAATGTATGCTTTCCACTACAGACCAAATTATTTATTTTCCCTTTCTATCACACAAATGCAAAGTGAGGCATTGTAAATTGGGAGAGCAGAGCAGCGTGCATACAAATGACTTATAGATTTGTTACATGTTCCTCAGACACACAGCTAGAGGAAAAGGATACTGATACTTTGAAAAGATACTGAAGGCAAAGGTGTGGTAGAATGATGGGAAAAACAAGTTTAATAAGTATATAGATTACTAATGTGAGCCCTAATCTAAAATTAAAACATACAGTAAGCGGATTGAAACTTTTTTTTCCTTCCCCAGTTGATAGCCATGAATGTGAATAAACTCACAAAAAGAGCAATTAAAATGGGCAAATTGAAAGGACTGGCTCGCTGATGAGCACCACAAATCTGTTACCTTATCCAGCCCCGATGGGGGGTTCTCTGCCCCACTGCACTAGGAAAAACACATCCTTAGGAGGAATTATCAGGTTAAAGAGGGGGAGTTAGATGTTGTGGCCGATATTACCACAAAACTTGCTACAAAGCCAAATGTGTGTTAATTGTTGCTAAATTAGACTTGCATTCCTCTCTTCCCTTGTTCCGTAAGTTTAGTTGTGCTGGTGGAGATGGGTTAATGGATGGTGATGAACACAGCCTGTCAGCAGAGATAAGATTAGACAAATTCCTGGCACAGGGACAAAACTAAGATCAATGTATGCCTTGCAGTGAGGAAAGGTGCTATTTTGTGCACAAGGTCATAAGATTTAACTAAAGTGGAGAGATTTCCTAGTCAACAGCATGAGTGTTAGTTGGTTCACAAACCAAAGCCTCATTATTTAGGAGAATTCAAGAAAAATATCAATAAACTGTATTATTAGTGGTTGTTAGCTGGGTGGTAGTGGTGGTTAATAAAATGGCACCAGGCAGCAGCAGCCAATTGACAGATTACATTGACTTGTGGCCAAGTCAGTTCAATAGTTATGTAATGTTCCTTGGGAGGGCAAACAAGGCATCAAACTGAGTCCAATAATGGTGACCCGACCTCACCACGGTTATTATCAGCATCAGCTTTAGGTTATTATCAGCTTTGGCATCAATCTTATGATATATATATTAATGTGTTCCTGCAGAAAGTAGCCTCTATTAAAGAACACTGCCTTTGTTGTTTCTTAGCACTGTGTTTTCCAGTTTAGAGAATAAACTGGCGGGTAGTTCATTAGGTTTGAGCCTTGTGAGAGAACATAGTCCATATTAAGTATAATTCATGTGGACATTCCTTGTTTTTTTGCTTTCACACCCAATGAAAATGAAGTGTGCAATGGTAGCCTATTAATGAAAGAAGTGTATAAATTATTACAATGAAGCAAATACTAAAATTGGTACAATTTTCCTGTTTATTCTGACAATTCTTTTGACAGGATAAATTCATCTTTAAAAAGAAATTCCCATATTTGAACATGAGAATAAAAATGAAATTCTAGGTTGAAAAAATACAAAGCCTAGTTACCAGACCATACTGCATTAATTTCCAGTTTTCTTACCTTCAGGAACGCAGAAAGTCTTGCTGCTGCACATCCAGCCGCTCAGCTCGTCTCTCCGCAGACTGCTGCGCTCAGACGGGGCACAAAGTTCGCATCCTGCCCGCTGCGTCCGCTCCCAGCTCCCGCTGCGGCTGCGGCTTCGGACTGGTTTTACTTGGTTTTACGGTGGTGGAGAACTGGGGCATTATGCTGAATGTGCAAGGTCCTGACCGAAGCAGCCAGGAAGGGAAGGAACTTCAGGTCACTAGCGGTCTGTCCCGCATCTCCCCCCGCCTCCCTCAAACACACGCCGACAGCCTGAGACTCCCGGCCGGCCGCGCTGCTCCTGAGCTGCCGGTGAAGTTCCTCCGCTTCCTTCAGAGAAGAAGAAGGCGACATGAAGCAGAGAGGAGGGAGTTAGAGGCTCCCAGCCTGAGCCCCGCCGCTCCGCCTACAGCAACCCGGAATATGAAGTCCATAGTCTGGGTAAACTGTTCCAGAGACTGCCTGGTCCCTTCTGGAGCCCCGAGACTCTACCTCTGTTAACGAACAGTCTCTCTCTCTCTCTCTCTCTCTCTCTCTCTCTCGCTCTCACTCTCTCTCTCTCTCTTTCCTCACAGCCTGCTTTATCTCTCTCCCTCTCTCCCATTTCGTGGAGGTGTGTGTTTAAATGTATTTTAAACTGTATAAAAACATTTTTTCCTGGCTTTTTTGACCAATATTTTTTTTAACTTACATGTAAAAATGGGGGAGGATTAAAAAAGAGAAACATAGAGAAAATAATCAGCAACAAGATGGATTCTTCAAGTAGCCTACTCCATCCTCATAAGTCTATGTCCTCCAATTAACCCCTTCCCCATTCCCATTGTCACTTTTCATGTGTACAGGCTTGTGCTTAAAGCTAACAATAACTAACATGGAAGGTACATACAGTAGGATAATTACAAGACAGCAGGGCAAAATGAGTTATGCTCCCCAATTTAGCTCCCAACCCATTTTCCTAAAGTCCAGAAACCAACCAGAATTCCTACACTAAATACCCCCCCAATGTTTACTTGCTTTGTAACACAAGTTGGTTTAAGACTATGCACCATGTAAGTAAATCAACTGAAATATTAAAGTACTAAAAGTAGATTTTGACGCAAGGCCCCTATGTAAGACAACGTGTCAAGATGATGATAAACATGCCAGAATCACCTTATGATATTTAACATTTCAATTTTTACAGTGTTTTAGTGGTACATATTACTGAACAAACAATCACATAATCACAAAGTAAATGCTATCCTGATAACGTTGGGCCGCTGGGGCCTCTATGAAACACGTCATGCTTAACCTATTGAAACTATAAAGATAATTTGTCTAGTTAATAAACTAGACAAATGCTTTTCAGATGGGGTCTACAAAATGATCAGACATTTTCTTTTGTATTAAGGATATGCCACATTTATTTTGGTTCTGTCCACTTGCTGTTGCCTTGTGGTTCGATATCAACAGATGACTGGCACTGTTACACTAAATACCCACAAATAATAATTATGTATTTCACTGCGCAGCGAGACAGAGTTCACAGCAGTCATGAATTCTCTTCTGAAGAATGACATTCAGAGCAAGGTTTTATACCATTACAACAAGGGTAGAATAAAACACTAGGTTGTGGGCTGGGCTAATCAAGAGGTCTGAGTGACAACAAAAGGTGAATAGAATATAGAATATTCAACAGTTATGTAATACCTCTGTCTGTGTTGGGGGTGTTTGGTAAATTTAATTCACATTTAAAATCAAGAATGCTTCTTAAAGGCTATCTTTTTGGATGAGTAGCTCAAAGAGTTGACACACAGTGATCTGTATGAAAGGTACGTGAGATGTATAGGTTATGTACAGTAGTTTGTGTCTGTAATTAAGTCTCCTGCTTTTATTAGCGTTTCCACTGCTTGCACCTTTTACACATGCTATTGGCAATTCTAAAATAATTCACTATACAGTGAAGACACATTTATATAATTTGAGGACATTTCCATCATATCACAATATCTGTTTTGCTGCTGTAAGACCAGAAAGAAAATGTGCCTATGATGACTTGTTTGTGGAAGAGTCATCATTGAACAGTGTATGCAGGGTATGTTTATCTGACTTTAGACTTTAAGCTCATTTTCCAGATATTAAGAGTCATGTTTTACATTTAGTTTCAGCAATGGCAAATTTAAAAAAAGTTTTTTTTTCTGTGCTTGAAAATATTCCACATGAAAGCATTTTTGGTTAAATGAAACCGATCTTTAGCTATCAGTATCTTTTCAAACATGTAAAATTTAAATTTTCTAGAGAGAAAGATGAAAACATCTTATTTGCTATATCAGTTAGTAGTTTTCCTCCCTGGCTGAACTCTTTAGTCTGCTCTCATTTGTAGTTTCTGAACTGCCCGATGTGTCATCAACTCCTGCAGCAGATGAGACAAGTCACCAAATTGTCCAAGAAGTTTTTAGTTTGTGCTCATTGTATATTTCCTGTGGCAGAACAAAACTGAGGCATCTGAACGGCTTCTACACAGTGTTTTTTGATTTAGAAAAATACATAACATTTGACATCCAGACAGACACAAAAACATCCACACACACATATAGACAGCACACAAGCTGTGCTGATAATGTCTTTGCTTCAGTTTACACTTTACGCCAAGCTGAACTCTTCACATAAAGCATCAGTGTATTCAAATAACTTCTAACCTTCAACCATGCTCTCGGTGAATCACAGACAGACACACACACTGTGGTTTATTCATATCCTCTATGCACAACTCTCTGGGTTTGAACATTCGCTGCCAAGCACCACATCTGCTGCTCCCTCTTGCCACTCCAATCTATTAAATTAAAATTCAGGCTAAATCTGTCTGCAGCTCATAACAGTGTATGTTGAGTCCGTGGCTAGCATGAGGATGTTGGTTTAGCCCCGCTTGTTTGTGCCATGTCACAGCAACCTGGACAGCTGCTTCGGAGGGTTTAGTGCAGCGGTTGGGGAGTAATGGATTTTCTGGATATGTGACCGGATTACAGGGATCTGTTCACAAAACAGAAATTGAATGGGAAAATCTACTTGTTTTAGTTTTAATGACTAAAACACACAGTTTAAATGACTGTGTTTTTAAAAAAAATAAAATGGTAATTACAAGTACACTGCCTGGTTTTTATGTAGTGCCCAATAGTAGCCTTCAAATACCCAAATTTCCCCAAGACTACTTTTGATGTTAAGCAGTTAAGGAAAACAGTTAGAGAAAGAGTTAAAGATAATCATTTTGTTACACATTATAGAAAGATTGGTAGATTTGGTTGAACTTCTATGTGCAGGGCCATACCTACCTTGAGGACACCAACAGTGGTGTCAGTTATTAATGATTGGCCCCAGTGCAATATTTTTTTACAGGCCTCACCTCGAGCTGCCCGCACAATTACGCAAACACTCAGATATGCGTGTGCACGCAATTGTGACTTTCATTTTATAAGCCTGACTGTCACAATACAATCTCTTATGCACAAGTATATAAACTTAGATAAACTGCTGCAATACTGTAAATAAGCCAATTTGAAGCATTAATACATAAGCTGTTTTGTTTGCTTAAAGATGATGTTTTCCTATGGCTTTCAGCAGTGAGTGAGGCTGCAGGATTTTAGCTGGGATCAAGATTCAAATCAGTCAATCACAGGGTTTTAATTAAGTAAATTCACTTACCAAGATTCCATGAATTCCTAATTGGTCCATAAAGATTGTGAGGCAGTGTAGCAGCACAGACAACAAACTATAAAAACTATTGGAATATTACATGAATATTATAGATGATACCAATTTCCCCACAGCGCTGGATGACCAAATAGATTGCTGACAAAGCACAAACAGCACTATATTATTTTGATATTATTGCATCTTACCTTTGGTACTTGACTATCAAAAGTAGCATATTTCACACTTAAAAATCCATGCTGACTTTAGTCAAACAACAGAGAAATTATATCTCTATAAATAATGTATGGCACAGTAGCAAATCTGAGAACACCCCCATCTCCTGACATAAGATAACCTACTCACCTATTTTTGTTAGATGTCTATCTGATAGTGCTGTAGCTAAATTTAAGGAAGCGAACCCATCTGCATTTAAATCAATGTTATGTCTCAATATAACAGAGGACTCCTATGCAAATCGCAGCCCCTCCCAAATTGACCATCTTGTTGATAGGGCTGCAGGCTCACTGCGAACGACACTCGATTCTATCGCCCCTCTAAAAAAGAAGATAATGAAACAAAGAAGGTTAGCTCCATGGTATAACCCCAAACCCCAAATTAAAGCGAACATCATGAAAACTTGAAAGGAAATGGCGTTCCAACAACCTGGAATAACCTTGTTTAGTCTGACAAGATAGTCTTAAAACATCCCTCCGTAATGCCAGAGCATCCTACTACTCATCATTAATAGAGGAAAATAAAAACAACCCCAGGTTTCTTTTCAGCACTGCAGCCAGGCTGACAGAATCACAGCTCTAATGAACCATGTATTCCTATAGCTCTCAGTAGTAACGACTTCATGAGCTTCTTTAATGATAAAATTTTAACTATTAGCGAAAAAATGAATCACGTCCTGCCCTCAGCCTGTACTGATTTATCTTCAAACACAAGAACCTTAGAAACAACTGTAAAACCTGATATATATTTAGACTTTTAGCTTTACTCTATCAACCTTCCTCAACTAACTTCAACGATTAATTCATCTAAGCCATCAACCTGTCTCTTAGACCCCATTCCAACTAGGCTGCTTAAATCTTACCCTTAGTTAGCACTTCTTTACTAGATATGATCAATCTGTCTTTATTAACAGGCTATGTACCACAGTCTTTTAAAATAGCTGTAATCAAACCTCTTCTTAAAAAGCCCACTCTTGATCCAGCGGTTTCAGCCAACTATAGACCTATATCTAACCTTCCCTTTCTCTAAGATCCTTGAGAAAGCAGTCGCCAAACAGTTCTGTGACTTTTTAAATAACAATAGTTTATTTGAGGATTAGAGTGCATCATAGCACAGAGACGGCACTGGTGAAAATTACAAATGACCTTGACCTTAATTGCATCAGACAATGGTCTTGTCTCTGTACTTGTCTTGTTAGAGCTTAGTGCTGCATTTGAAACCACTGACCATCACATCCTATTACAGAGACTGGAACATGTAATTGGCATTACAGGAACCACATTAAGTACATTAAATCCTATCTATCAGATCGATCTCAGTTGGTAACGGTGAGTCCTCCGTGCATGCCAAAGTTAGTCACAGAGTTCCACAAGGTTCTGTGCTTGGACCGATTCGATTCACCTTATATATGCTTCCTTTAGGCAATATTATTAGGAAACACTCCATAAACTTTCATTGTGATGCAGATGATACCCAATTACTGTATATCTATCGATCAAGCCAGATGAAACTAACCAGTTAGCTACACTTCAAGCATGCCATGAGGACATAAAAACCTGGATGACCTGCAATTTTCTGATGTTAAACTGTTAAAACTGAAGTTATTGTACTTGGCCCCAAACACCTCCGAGACACATTATCTAAAGATATAGTTATTCTAGATGGCACTACCCTGGCCTGCAGCACCACCATATGGAACCTCAGAGTTATCTTTTAACAGGATTTATCCTTTAACTCCCGCATGAAACAAACTTTAAGGACTGCCTTCCTTCACTTATGTAACATTGCAAACATCAGGCACATCCTGTCTCAAAATGATGCAGAAAAACTAGTCCATGCATTTGTTACTTCTCCAGTTGATCCAGAATGCTGCGGCACGTGTACTGCCAAGAACTAGGAAAAGAGATCATATTTCTCCAATATTAGCTTTCTTTCGTTTGATGCCATTTTGGACCCAAGCAGCCATTTTGGATCTCACACACACACACACACACACACACACACACACACACAGCCTTTTGTTCTTTAGCTTTTAGATTATTTAGACATTTAGAGTTATTCTTCATATTGTGTGTTTTTGCTTTGTTCATCCTAAATCATAAATGCTTGTGTATAATTATGCTGGTTTCTAAAATGTTGCACAAGAGTAAATAATTTACCAACCTCTTCTATGTTGAACTCCAAATCCTTTAACCTGCTATCTAGTAATGGTAATTTTGGTTATAGTTTTTAATTTAATTATTAATCTGAGTTACAAAACGATAGTTTAGTGTATTTTATGAGATGAATTAATTTGGCTATCCTTTCCCTTGTTTAAGGGTGGTGCCCCCGACTTTATTATTTAAAGTTATTATTTATTATTATCTTTAATAATTCTAATAACCATAATTAATTGATTGTACCTACACAATTTGGTGCTCCTTTAACCATTGTAAATGCCAACACTGACAAACACAAAAATGAGAACCCTGACACTGCAAAAGGCCATAATGTGCATATCACTTTTTATTGATTTCTTCTTAAGAGATGTAATGACCAAAATAGCAGAGTTCCACAGCAAAAAACATTAAGCTTATGCCTAGGCAGAGGTGGAATGGTGACTACAATTTTACATGATTTTCATTTGGACAGTAATCCATGACCACATGTATCGGAATATTGGTCAGTTGTGCTTACACAGTTGCAATAATGGGTTATTAACAACATTTTTGTTTTACCTCTGAATGCAGTAAAGTGGTTTAGATAATCTGGATAGACTGTTTACAACCTGTCAGATAGACTGCTCATGTTTCTTGCTTCATCAAACATCGTTGTAGCGATGTTGCCACTTTCCCACACCTCACAATTAACTTGGTGAGTACAGTGTTATCTTAACTGATTGAAATGATGGCCACAAATAAAATACACATATTTAGCAAATCTCACATAGAAAAAGTCAACATCAATAATATGCATGAATTTTTGAGGCCTTGATGTCTATTGTATTTTCATATTGTATTTAGTACTGTGGGTTCTAAGTAAATGTATTATTATTGTTGACTTTTGCTATGTGAGGTTTATCCACTAATGTAACCTGCTAAATATGTGTGTTTTTTGACTGCAATTACTTCCTGGGGCCTGTAGGATCTATTCATAGGGACCTCCTTCATTTAATGTATGCAGTCTTGATAGAGGTAGATTTGATTATTGTTACTTATGTATACATTTATGTTTTATTTGCCTGTTGGAATTTTATGAGGCCTTTATTATGAAGGGTTCTATTTATTTATTCATGCTGATTTTTCACCTGCCATGTAAATGTATCCCTACAGGTTCATCTACAAATGTAACCTGCAATATTTGGGAATGTATCTTTTGAGAATGCAGTTTAGCCTTTGGGGCTTTAAACATTAATTTTATAGTAATCTATCCATTTAATGCAAGTATTCTGGGGTACATTTATGATTGTTGCTATACAGAGTCTTTTGCTTTGCTCCATGTATGATATCGAAGACTAAGTAAATAGATGTTTGGCATTTATACCTTCCTATTGCACATGGGGAATATGATTGGTTGCAGACTTACAGCCTCTCCTTATTTAAGATGGCTTCTCATTGTCACAAACCATTTGCCTGATGAAGGTCTAGCACCCGTTGCAAATAAATGTATTATTGCAAGTTAGACTAGTGTAGTGTAGTGAGTTTATTTGCAACTTCTGATCCCTCTCCTGCGCACCTGTCTCAAGAAATAGATGTGCAAAGTGTTCTTCTGTTCTGCCCTTTAATAGATTAGCCAATAGAATTTTGATAATCAATTTATGATGGTTACAGCTTCTCAATAGACCTTTTTTACAGTATATATTTAGACATGTGACAGCAGGAAAAGCACAGGTGTAAAAAATGAAATGAATGATGGCTGATTTCCCTTTAGCTGCTTCAGTTTCAGGGTCCTAGAATTGTTCATGCTGGCTCACTGTCACACTGAGAGCAGAGCCATCTTTAATGTTACTTAGTATCACCTGTGCTTTTCCTACTGTGACAAGTCAAAATGTCTGGCCTGTTGCTTTTCATAGTAGTATGCAGTATGAAACTGTTCAATCGATTTATTTTGCAGTATGCTAGGCCAGGATTAGCCGGTTTCCAGTTTTGGTTGCTGTCCGCCATTTTAACAATGGCCAGTTGTTGTGACCCTTCCAGCACTTTGCATTGCATGCATACATTTTTGTCTGTTTCACCATGTTTTAAATTGAATACCTTTAACCTTTTGACTGTTAGACAAGTAAGATAATTAGTTTGAAGACATCCTTTTTTTGGGATGTAGAAACTTGATGGGCAGTTGTCAATATTACAAGACTTGCAATGTACAATTATGTACAAAAATTCATGGCAATACATCCAACAGATGTTAAGACATTTCACTAAAAAACTAAAATGTCAATCTCATAGTGGCGCTGGACTAATCTTGTAAATTCCTCTTCTGGTTGATAAAATCCCCAAATTCCCAGACACAACACTGAGCACATGACCTTTTTGTCCTGAATATACTATAACCCTGTTAGGTAGTTTTACTATGTACTATGTCCTTGGCATAGATTCACAGCCAGTCGTCATTCTAACCACCCATACTTTCCCAACACCCATAAACACCCAGCCAGGTGCAGGTCCAGAACACTGTATTAAGATGGCAGTAGTGCATAGGATAATACCATGGACAGGGAAAATTCACTGTGTAAAATTAAAATATAACCTCGGAGGGCTTTGACTCTCCTCTTGACACCCTCTGAGTATGGCATTCATAAAACACACTACTCTGACCCTGGGGGGCACACAAAGAAGCCTTTAGCTCTTTCTCCCGCCTGTTTTGAACAACATGTTCTCATTCAACTCAAATACGGCTGCTTGGTCACTGGCCCTATGCTTCAAACTATGACATTGTAGGTACCCCTCTAGCATCAGTTTTACATGTGCAGGGCTCTGTGGTCAAGTTAGTAATAATAAATATGCAACGTTCGGTTAGATTTTCAAAATAAAGCTTGCTGCGAAACATTTCGTCATAGTCAGGTGACCTTCGTCATCATGGTAACAATAATAAACGTGGTTAATGTTGTGAAATGGTCGCAGTTTGATTAAGTTTAAGTTTAGGCACCAAAACTACTTGGTTAGGTTTAGGAAAAGATCATGGTTTGTGTTAAAATAAATACATTATACATACTTAAAGTAAGTAAGTTCCTGTTGGGAATCACTGGGACTCCACATATGAATTTGTTCATTTGTGTGACTTAAACTGAGCTTTTCTTCTGAAACTGAGCCGTTCACACCTGTATGTGGACTCTGCCTCTGGACCCAGCTTCCTGTGATTATTGGGCAGTCTGACTTGTGACCTATGATGCCACGCCATTGTTCTCTCTTCTGGCTTCGCCTCCAGCACACAGCAGACGGCTGCTTCTCTGCAACCAAGTTTAGTTAGCGCCAGCGGCTATGACCAGCTTCATTCATCTTCCCAATCTGAACACAGCACAGCAAAATACACTTCCACAATGGAACCACAGTTCTTCCCTGCCTGGTTAATCCACAACGGAACCACCAGCTTACAAGAAACTTCTTCCTTTACTGTTGTGCAATATCCTCCGTCTCATTATAATCTTAATAGCTACACTTAACTTGACAGTTCATGCACTATTACTTTATACCTATTACTTTATTATTATTATCATGAACCGGTAAACCCACTTTGTACTTCACACTTATTTTATACTTATACCCACTTGGTACTTAATTTATTTTCTGACCAGTATTATAGTGTATTATATTTGCTTAGTACTTCTATTCCTGTGTGTACTGACGTGATAGTGAGCTGCTGTAACAAAAGAGTTTCCCCTCGGGGATCAATAAACAATTTCTGATTCTGATGTACTGGAGAAGTACCTGAACGAAATTTGGTTATAGTTATTCATTAATAGTTTAGTGTATTTTATGAGACTGAATCAATCAATTACCTCACATTGTTTCCCTTGTTTAAAGGTGGGGTATGCGATTCTAAGTTTATATTCAAGTTTGTTAAGTTTCTAGTTTGCCAATATGCAACTAGATCTGCTGCTGTTGTGATATTAGCTATAGTAGCAGGAGAGTTATGAGTATCGCTGTCTGGAACTGGTTTGCTGGCTCTGGGAAACTGTCTCGTCCTCTCTGGCTGTTAGCATCGCAGCAGCAACTGTAGCAACAGTTTGCTAACCCACAACCTAGCTAATGTTAGTTACATTACTTGCTGTGTCGCTGTTCGCTCTGTATCATGGTATTTGTCATGGTATTGGATTTCTCCAGAATTGCATACCCCATCTGTAAGGGTGGTGCCCCCGAAGACTTTATTAATTAAAATTATTATTTATGATTATCTTTGATAATTTTGATAGCCAAATTTAATTGATTGCACCTAAACAATTTGGTGCCACTTTAACTATTGTAATTCCCAACATTACGTAACTTAAGTTACGTATATAAGTTAAAAAGAAGTCAATGTTGACTATTGGTTTCACATGGGAACTGAACAGCGGTTTCCTGGGTTAAAGTCTTGTGTTTGACTGATCCAACCACTCTGACCTCCTCCCGATACAGACTTTTCTCGCTTTTTATACTTCGTCACCTGATGGCACATCAAAACATTGCGCTAGATGAGCGCGTCCAGAAATGCCGCTAGAGGGGTAGCTACAGCGTCATAGTTTGAAGTCAAACACATCAAATACGGCCTCTAGGTCAGTGGCCGTATTTGACGTGCTGGGAGTGAGAATGGGCTGTTTTGAATAGTGATTCCTAAAACCTGAGTGCTTTGTTGAAGGCCCGGGCGAGGATGACTTTAATAGCCAAATGCCCCGGAAATACTGTGACGCATTATGTACAGAAAGAGGTGCTGTAGTGCTGCAAGTGCAGATATTTCATGTCACTGTTGGGGGAGGGTTGTCTTCATGAGTCGGCTCACTAGTGGCAGGTGAATGAAGCAATCTTCTCATCACTACAAAGTCTGCTGCAACTATACCTATGATCTCTAACACCCCACCCTGTTCTTCTGTGTTGCCGCGAAGTTTCAGAGCGACAGAGCATCACAGTAACCATAGTAACTCACTCTTACTCCTGCCTGTGTGCGCACAGTGCAGGGAGGGAGAGATGTTGTGCTGCTGCCAGAAGAGCCACTGTCTGAGATTACTCTGAGCAGCATGCAGACGAATAAATTACAATTGAATAGATTTGTGTATATTTCTCACTTTCCCCCTGATGGTCTGAATAACTCACTAGATTTGTCACTAGTCACTTTTTAGAAATAAAGTTGCTAAGAGGGTCTTCTTTCAAAATGTAAAAATGCACTGGACTCGTAGTAGAGAACGAGATCTGACCATTTTTATACCAAATACATTGACTAGACACTGACAGACAACGGTGGTTATATTTTTTTGATCTAGGGACAATTTGCTAAAAATTATTCGCCCTTGGTAGTCAGTCTGTACATGTTAAGCCTGTGTTGTACACGTTAAGTCTTTTGTTTTTTCAGTCTTTCAGTTTTGACCAAGTCAGCAGCAGCTGAAGTTGTTGCAGGTTTAAATATCCTCGATTATATGGATAGCATTGTTTAGCCGTCTATATATATTCATCATGCAAGTTTCAGATTTAACTATAAAAAATGTAAGGCTCGTGCACGTGCACGTATCCAGGGCATCCCCCCTACTAAAAATACGTTCCTATGCGCATGCTGTGACAACCTTGATATATTTTTCATCCTCGCATCAGAGTACAAAATCATAATTTGCCTATCATGTATTGCTGTAGACATCCATCTGAGCCAACACTCCTCTGCTGTGCCTCGACCTTTGAGCACAGAGCTCTGCAGCCTTTCCCCTGCATCTTTTACTATTAATAGAGGAACAGATTACAGACAGACAGCAGTGGAAACAACAACAAAGAGGTTTTTGTCAGGACTTGGGGAGGTGACAGTGTCGGGTTTCTTTAGTGAGGGTATGGCTCCGTCAAGGGTGGATTAGCAGGCAAGAAAAAGAGCCCTCAATTTTCCATTCGTTTGGGTAATTTTTTCAAGGGAGAGGGAGAGCAAGAGGATGCCTTGAGAAAACGATTCCACATTTTCTGTTATTGCAGGCTGAATTAAAAAAGATTCAATTAGCAGGTTTGAGACACAACAATAGTGAGTAAAGTGACATCAGAAGCAAAAAAGGCACAAAGAGTTTTAACACACAATAATAACAATAAGCAGCAATGATAGAATACAAGGAAATATCAAAATATGTGCACAAAAAAAAAACAGAAACAGAATACTCAATTTATAAAAAATAACGGATTATAAAATACTAAAATACTAGCAACCAAAGGCCATTGAACATGTACGTCTTGAGATTTGTCATAAAAGTGTCAATGCAAGGGGAACATTTCAGTGAAAGTGGAAGGCTATTCCAAAGCTGTGGAGCTGCCACCGCAAAGGCACAATCTCCCGTACCCACTAGCCTCGATCGTGGAAAAGTTGAAAACAATTGTTTTGAGGATCTGAGAGGCCTAGAATTGGAGTAGGGGCAGAGAAGTTCTTAAATCAAAAACCTGTATTTGACAGGTAGCCAGTGCAGGGATGCTAGTACCAGTGTAATGCATATATAGATATAGGGACATGTATTATGTATTACCATAATAACATGTTGTAACATGATTGCCATCTATGAGGCTGTGTAATACTGTGTTATGTTTATTCAGAAGATATGTGAGGTGTTTGGTATCTTTCAGCAACTGAGGAGGCCAAGCTTTTAAACATGGGAGCATTAGATGTGCTAACTGGAACAAGAAAATAAACAGAATAGAGCTAGGCTGGGGAGAGTGAAGTTTTGCAGCATTGACATCAGACACCACCGCTCCCTTGACAGAAATATTAGCCTGCTGTTTTTCCTTGTTGCAGCCCGATGCAGACCTCAGTTATGAAGTGCCTTAACCAGTGTCAAGTGAAGCCAGTGAGGGCTGGTTAGGTGCCAGGTGATAAAAGAGGCAGAGGGCGGAGAGCACAAGCTAGAGGAAGAATGACAGAGAGGAGGAGGAGGAGGAGGAGGAGGAGGAGGAGGAGGAGAAAAGAGTGCAGGTCCTGGTGGTACAATAGAAACGGATAGATAGAGAGGAAGCGCAACAGAGAGAGGAGAGAGTGCAGGTCATAGCGAGAAAGTATCATGAGCACAATTGCATCCACAAAAGTGGGTTCTAGAAGGAAATGTCTATCTGTGTTTCTGCGACAATAGTTTATGAAGTAAAATATTATTAGACTAATGTGGTTGCCTCTGTGATCTGTTAGTACACATATCTGTTATTATTCATGAATAATACTGTTGTAATTATTATTTCAATAAAAATAACACATTCATCAGTAAAGGTGACCCTTACGAGTTAATGAAAGAAAGACAACATTAAAAGTCATTAACAATTGAGGAGAATAACTGCAATTATTAGACCAAAAATGTAGTTACATTAGTAGTTTTGTGGACTAGTTCTTTAACACAGAGTGATGTAGAAAAGAAAGCATAGTTCATATCTGTGCATTAATTGATGTCATACATATGGTCAAGCCTCAAGTGTGTGTTTTATTGCTGGAGTTCCTCTATGGTTGGTGCTGGTACAGGGGGAAGCAGGCCAAACCTTCTGGGGTCATCAGGGCGAAGCGACCTTCATCTGGGCATCAGTCTATTTCTGAGAATCCAAGCCTGCAGATCTGGGATGTGGCCATGCGTCTTCTTTCTTGAGAGTGTAGAGACTGTATCTCCTGGCAATCTTCTTATACAGTCTCCTGAACCTGAAAAAAGTGTGAAAGATATTTTTTATATATCGATAACAGATGCAGTTACATTTGTTGAGACGATCGGCTCTTCTCTCATCTTCAAAAGGAGAGACGAGGAGAGGAGTAGAGATGACTCGAGAGCAGGGGAGAGGAGGAGAGACCTGGAGAGGAGACAAGAAGGCAGCAGAGGAAAGGAGAGGAAGAGAGAAGGACGAGAGGAGAAAATGAGAGCAGAGCAGAGCAAACACCCCTGCTACTCACCCATGTTTACTTGTAAATATGTCATTAATTTTTAAATATTTTAGAATGGCAGGAAATTAGTTTTAAAAAAAAAATGTTTCCAATGTTGACTCTATGGCTACAGCCTTGAAAACATTAATGGGGATTTCATCCATTACATAAAGCTGGGCTAAACGTGGAACGCTTACTGGCATGCATCAGCATGTGATTCTGGAAAGACTGAAGTCTTTCAGGTCAGCTGTCGAAAAAATGCAGTCATGGGCCAAGATTTAGTAATTTCATTTATTTAGCTTTGTATACTCATTGTTCAAAAACAAACACACACATTACCTAAAGTCCAGGTAGTTCCTGATAATGTTCTTAAGAGCCTCATGGGCCAATGAGGCCTCTTACACTGCTTTGTCCCGTCACTTTCCATGCGCTCATGTTGGCAGCTCCCCTGCACCTGTGTTCATTTGTCACATGGTGAGCGAATCCCAGCCACAGCTCCTGGACAAAATAAATAAACGTATACCCTTTGTGCCATAACGATGATAACTTTGTCTAAGTTTATTACATCCTATGTGTTGATAAAAATAAAAAAAATCATTGTTGCATGTATCTACAAAATCATTTACTAAAAACAGTGGCTATACACTATACATTACACTTTATGGTTGATCCAGTTTGTAACAAAGTGGGAATCATCTTACTGTCCAACATTACATAACCGTGAATCTGGCAATGGTAGCCAAAAGAATATTCCATAATGTAACATACCACACATCACAGGGCAACCTGTAGAGAATGTTAGCTCAGCCAACCAGCTATCTATAATTAGGCTGCACGGTTGTTTTGCCAAAGTTAAATTGCATGTTTCCATTATGAGGAAGTTTGATATGTTCAGTATATCATGTTGGGCACAGCTCTACCTACATCAGACAATATAGCAGGCCATCAGCCAATCAGAATCAAGCATTTATCCAAACCATGGTGTGTGTGTGTGTGTGTGTCAATTCAGTTCAGTGTGTGACACCCTAAAACAACTTACAAGGAAGTCGTGGGATGAATCAGCCGTTTTGCAGCACCACCAAAAGTGGTTTACAACCTTCAACCAGTGGATCAGGCTGGACTGACCTTTGATCTGTGCTGCCTGTAAAAGATGTATAGAAATATGAGTGAGGAAAGCAGCTCAGGTTATGGAAAGTTGTCACTCATGATAAACCAATTTCAATTAGAAAAAGGCAAAGTTTTGCATTGAATGTTACACTTAGAGCATGGATCCTTTTGGCCAAGTTCTTGGCCCCTTGTTACATGTCCAGACTGTGCAGCACCCCTGAATCTTGTATTAGCCTTTGTCTGGGTCAGAAAAGTATAATATGCATAGTATCGTTTTCACCTCAAACAGTGACTAAAATATTAATTTGATAATATTTTTAACATACAATTTCGAAGCCTACTTACTCATGAGGGCAGAGATCTGGACATGGGCATCTGTATAGACTTCAACAAGCTTCAGCTCAGAAGCCTGTCCATTCTGATGAACAGCTCCTTCTCCATGATGACTTAATTTCTCTGCGTTTCCCTTTTGTCTATGGTGATGATGGAGAGGATTTCCCAGGACTCGTTATCCATGGCAGTGTATGTGCAGTATTGGACACAGTGCCCACGGCTGTCCATTCTTCCATCTGCTATTGAAATAGATAATAACAAAGATCAGTATTCACTGAACACTGAATTTACATATCAACATACTACTTAAGTTTTAGAGAACAACAACCAAAAACAAAAAGTGCACCTTACCTATGATCACCACATCTCTGTATTGTAGGCGGTGTACTATCTCTGCTCTTTTCTCATTTCAGCACTCCTTTATGGTGTCCACACAATAGGTGTCCTGGATAGTGTAGCAAGAGCTGTGGTCCACCATCCCCATGTTCATAAATTTGAAAAGCAGATCAACTTTGGAATAGTTGCTCCCAGTCGGCAAGATGTAAGTGGCCAACATGAAATCCTCCGGTAGCATCCTGTATTTCACTGTAGGCTGTGAACTCCACCTCCACACAATATGGCCAATGGGACAGGTCTGAGAGTAAACAGCATTAAGAGTACATCAAGTTGGAAACAACTTCCTTCCATGATTAACATTCTCAAATGCAAGTATACAATGACAACTGCTTCACATTCTGTATACATGCCAACAGCTTGGGGAGCCTAATAATGAAGTCTCAAAACTATTTTTGATGCAAATACATTGACAGTGTAGTATGGTTACAGTTACTCACCCATTCCATGACGTATGCTGTACCCCTTGAAGTGATGGAGACCTCGAAGGTGGGAAGGCATTGGCACTCCACATGAGTAACATTGCACCTGTATGGGCAATGTCACTCATGTGGAGCATGAGGAATGTTGCTAGCTGCTTTAGACAGTCCTCATAGGTGATGGATGCCCATTTTCCTATTAGGTCATCCTCAGTGAAGACCTCGGGTGGAGTGGGCAAGATGAGTGGATGAGTGGATGGAGGTGGGTCAAATGATGAGGCTCTAGGTCAGGGAGGTCATGAACAGTCTCATTCACTCCGATTAATGGCATATATTCAATTGATGGTGATGCATGCAGCGTTCCATCCATCCTGTCAGGACATGAAATATATGAATAAATTATCACATTAAAAACTTGATATGCTGGTTGAGCCACTAAGCATCCCACACTCAATTCTCCTGTTTCAAATGGGGTAATGGGGATTCATTCTGGTCATGGATTGAGTGTGTACATTCATTGCGAGGAAAAAATGTCAATTGTGACTTCTGACTCTTTCCATTGTATACTATGCAAGGTTTCTGTAGCATTATGCATGCATAACATATTCCTCATCTGGGCTGTCATCCATGTAGCAATAAAAATCAAAATTATGTCTATGTATGATTTGGACTAACACATTCTTGGTTTTGCTCTTTTCATGCAATCTGTTGATACTAACAAAATATATATTATTGCCAGACTTATCCTTTAACCTTCCTATCTCCCCTCACTTTTCATGTCTTTAAATGTTTCATTTGATGAAATGAAACTGATGACCATTGCAGCTACCTGAAAAAAAGACTTAATTTTATTGTTTAAGAGACAACAGCAGTGCTACCTGTCAGAGGATGAGCCAATTTACTCATAGCTTTAGGCTTAGCCCAGGGTGCACTGCAGCATACAACACTCCCTCACCCCAGTCTAAGTGTCGTCTTGTCTGCTGCTGATGTCAACAAGCCAATGATACTCTCTGAACCTGGAAAACCATGATGGATGGTTTTCGGAGGGTGAAATTGGCCACAGAGGGCCATGTCTTTGAGGGTGGCTCTCTCTGGCTGCCTTTTTCTACACTTACCAGCCTTGGTGTTTCACAAAACCCACTTGTACCCAGCCTGGTATGACTTCCTGTTATTCTAAAGTTTGACCAGTTTTCCATCCAACAAATACAAGTAACAAGTACAAAACTCACTTAGAAAAAGCAGACATGACATTTCAGACAGCATTATTTCACAATTGCTTTGCTCTCCGCGATTTGTAAATCCAGCAGCAGATTTCTCATATCAGCTATACAGAGCAGAGCATTGCTATTCACAGCACATTGGTATCCTCAGAGCAATTTGACTTTGGAAGCTGGTTGCTCCTCTAAGCAACTAAAAATACATCATCGTGACAGACCATTGAGAGATCATTCTCACCGCCTTTTCTTCTCTATGTTTTATTGGCTTCCCTCTGTAACCTGCTGGACTACAGTGGAGGTATCTGACACCTCAGCACCTGACTGCTGCTTCCCAGCCAACAGATGAAGTTGATATTATGAATGTGTTAGCTAACAGTTGCCTATTTACGCATCCAGCAGTTACGGAGCACCATTATCCTTCTCCTCACCTACAAAGCTGTTGATGGTCAGGCACCATCGTATCTTAAAGATCTCATAATACCTTATTACTTGAGTAGAACACTGCACTCCCAGAATGCAGGGTTACGTGTGGTTCTTAGAGTCTCCAAAAGTAGAATGGGAGCCAGAGCCTTCAGTTATCAAGCTTCTCTCCTGTGGAATCAGATCCCAGTTTGGGAGGCAGACACCATCTCCACATTTAAGAGTAGGCTTAAGACTTTCCTCTTTGATAAAGCTTATAGTTAGGGCTGGCTTGGGTGAGTCCTGAACCATCCCTTAGTTATGCTGCTATAGGCCTAGACTGCCGGGAGACTTCCCATGATGCACCTCTTTCCTCTCTCCTCCTCTCCATCTGTATTCATTTTTATCCCATTACTGCATGTTACTAACTCGACATCTTCTCTCTCCTGTAGTTCTGTGCTTTCTCGTTTCTCTCCTCTCTCCTTCTGTCGCTTTCAGCAGGTATTTCTGCTTCCGAAGCTGCAGAGACTGGATCTGTGATTGTGGGCCACCTGCTGCCCCCGTGTTCCTGCTCGATAACTGCTGCTACAGTTGTTGTTATTGGCTTTGTTACTATTACTGTCATTATTATTCCTATGACTATCATTCCTATTATTATTACTTTATTAATATTAATATTACCACTACCATTACATTATTACTATTTTAAATGGCAGCAGTGGCCCACCATTGAGTCTGGTTCTGTAGAAGGTTTCTACCTGTTAAAAGGAAGTTTTTTCTTGCCGCTGTCACCAAGTGCTTGCTCATGGTGGGATTTGTTGGGTCTCTGTAAATAATATTATAAAGAGTTCGGTCTAGACCTGCTCTGTAGGAAAAGTGCAATGATATAACTTCTGTTATGAACTGGCGCTATATAAATAAAATTTAATTGAATTAGGAGTGGTGTTTGTGTCACCTGATGAATGTACGTTCAATATTCACTCTCTTTTATGTCTGGTTTGGTTTCCACCAACTCCTGAGAAAACTATCTGACTCTTTAGCTGTTCACCAGCTATTCTCTAACTGTGTCTGTCTGCTATTTGCTGCTGAGCAGGTCATGTGCAATGGCTTTATCAGACCATTTTCACTAAAAACAGCTGTCTGCTGCTCCTGGAAACAAGGTTTGATGAGAGCAGTGAGAGTAAACGTAAAGAGTAAAGTTGTAGACTGTCATACCAAAACAATGAGCTGAACGACGCTGAAAAGAGTTGAGGAAAACTGAAGAGTGAGCACTGTGAGTGACACCTTTCACATTACACACAGCCATTTGAACCATTGATAATAAAAAAAAAAATTTGCAACTTTAAAATTAATTAAGAGAAAATGGCATGAATGGATGGGTGGATTGAAACAACATCTCAACAGGGTCCTCAAGAGTCTTGAAAGTTCAATTCAGTGATTTTTGAAGACTTCTTAATGCCACCTGGAAATGACGACTGATTTACAATCCAAAATAAAGAAACAAAGCTGGCAGACCTGTATACTTCTGATGGAACACAGCTAATCAAAGCTGTGAACCTCTGAATGGGCAGGATGAGAAAAACACCTGGAAATGAATCGTTGAGGAAAATGAAGCCCAATCATGTTTATCAAAGCAAATGCAATAAAAACAGGACATGCTTTGCATATTAGTCCTGGGTGACTGTTCCAAGAAGCAGGGTTACTGAGTTATTTGGATAACTTTACTGGGTTAAACATGGAGCAGGTCTTTTTACATCAACATTCTAAAGTTATCTATAGAAAGGTGAGCTAAGGTGAGCTATGTCTTATGACTGACAAATTGGGTAGTGCACATGTTAAAGACACAATCTGTGGTAGCTCTGCCCACCCCCCAAAATGAAAACACAATTAAAACACAAAACTGGAATGAAGAACATGTTGTAAATGATACTTGTCTTTATCAAAACAAGTTAACATTTAAATGTTGGGATCAGTGGGACTCCACAGATGAATGTGTTCATTTGTGTGACTTAAACTGAACTTTTTATATGAAACTGAGCCACTGAACTCAGTTTCCCACAATCCTGTACACCTAGGTGTGAACTCTGCCCCTGGACCCAGCTTCCACCAGGTCAACAAAACCAGAGCTCACCCCTTCGTCCGCTTTCTTCTTCCTTACTCTTACACCCAGACCTAGGCGTGGTCTGCTCAACGCAGACCCACCGACAAAGGGATTTCAACCAAACCAGAGTTGGTGATTGTTGGAACAGTGGAAAGACTAAAAAAAGACAGTTTTGGTAAGTTTTATTTTGTTTCTGTCCTGTTTGAATGAAGTGTGTTTTACAATTATCTGTGAGGTAAAATCACTGTTTTTCTCAGTGGAGTCTGGTGGGCCGCCACCTACACAGTTTGGTGCCCCTTCAGTCATTGTAATTCCCTACATAAGAGACGATTCATCAGTTAAATTATACTTTTTACCAATTCTCCTTGTTTACTTTTTTGAATTTCACCCCTCATATTGTATGCACTACACAAAATTTCAAGATGTGTAACCTGGCAACTGCCCAGGGCGAAATACGCAAAGGGCCCAAAAGTCCAACCTTCACTCCATGTAAGTAGGTTTTGGTCATTTGAATAATTGCAAAGTGGTTAGGGAATTTACACCAGTAAAGTACAATATCAACTAAGGAGGGTCCTGTATTACTACTTACCCTATGAAATTCGCTTTGCCCGTTTGTGTGGTATTTTGGTGCCCAGCGCATGGTGCATAGGTGGAAGGAGAGAATCAAACAGGTGGGGGGTTCATTCAAATGAGGTAGTGCAAAGAGAGTTGTTGGTATTTTGGTGAAAATTGGGTCTTAGACTTTGCACTCAGAACAAACTCAGAACCACATCTGTTTCTGGCACGTCAATCTGCTGCCACTTTGGTGATTTTATCAACACGAGCCAACTAAATACTCGGAGCTAATGTGCAGCAATGTCTGAATAATGATTTAAATGTAAATAAATAATTTTAATTCATCACGTGTTTACATTGGCATAAAAAAGTTTAATGTGTTTAAAGCAGGAACATCTGTAAATCAGTCTGCATTTATCTATAAATTAATATAAGTGATTCTTAAAGTATGTGTTATCCACAGCTGTTTTATACTGTATGAAAATTTTCTCCATCAATTCATTAAATCCCTGCAGCCATCTGAAGGTAGCAGGACATGCAAACGACACCAAGCTGCTACAGAATAACAACACACACCTCTACACACATCAGACAGGTCGGTTATTACTCTGCATTCTGCTATTTATGCAGGAGACATTGCATTATTGGAGCTCATTAATCCTGTGTGTCACAGCCTCCTTTCCAACTTTCTTTGCAGTTTTTCAACATTTCATGTTTTATTCTTGAAATGCATTACAGTGTAAACGCTGCTGTGTCATATTTTAAGATATGATGTAACAATATAAAATACAGTATAATGATGACTGAAATAGCATTGGATTGATCCGATCATATTTGGCTTCACCAAACAATTGTTTTATTATTTGTTTCTATCATCATTGTACTGTTAATTAACTGTTAAAAACCCCATCACCTTTGGCTGCAGATTTGTGGTGCTGTGTGTTCACATTGTGTCACTCTGCACCATCCAGGCAACATTATGATTTCCTGGAGAGGCTGTTTCTTTATGTGTTGAGCTGTTGTTGTCATGCTTCACTGTGATTGGCACAGCTGTTTCGGAGTGATGAAACCAGTGATGTGACTGGCTGAGAGTGTATTAATTAATCATCACACTCTCTGATCTATATTCCACTTGACTCACTTGTGCTGCTTCACATACTGTGGTAGTTTCTTGTGCAACAACTTTAGAGATTTGTTCTCTTTTTAATTGGGTGCCAGCCAGCAGTTAACCTGACAAAGAAGTTGTTGTGTCATACAGTAACCCACACAAAGGATGTATGTAATACTCCATTGACGCACGTACAAACTAAAAAAATTGCATATAATGTTTTGGAAAAGACTTTAAAGTGGTCATATTAAGCTTTTTGGCTTTTTCCATTTCCTTTATTGTGTTATATATCTTTTTTGTGTATGTAATAGGTTTGCAAAAAGAAAAAGCCCAAAGTCCACCCCAAAGGGAGTTACCTTTTCCCACAAAAAGCACTGCTCCTGAACTGCCTGAAAACAGCTCGATTGTAGTGCAGGCTTTACTTCTGTAACGTATGTACGTCACTATGTAACATGGTCATAATGCACAAATTGAGCAATTTCCACAAGTACACCTAAATATGAAATTAAAATGATGTTCGATACCCTCCAGGCAGGCAATGGGCATAAAGTTGTGACTGTGATGTAGAGACATTGCACAGTTAAAACGATATACAGATAAAAGGTAATTTAGTTACAAATGAATAACCTACCACTCTGAAATGTGTTGCTCCAGTCTAAGTTGTTAAGCTGGTTCAGGTTGTTCTGCCTGTGTTTCAGTATCAGACCCGGGCTCAAACATGTACGGCTGAACCAAAGCCATAGTTACCGGCTGGAGCAGCTTTGTTTTGGATCACACTACCTTGCTCGCCAGGACCTGCCCTACTCTGCTTCTGATTGGCTAACAGTCCTTACCTAGGTACTGCGCATGTGCAACTCTGAACAAAGATCGAATAAAAGTGAGATGCCTCACTCGATAGCTAAAACGGAGCGTTCAAGACACAGGGTGAAAAGAAATGCTGCAGTAATGTGCAGTATGAGAAAATATGGTGTTTTTTGAAAATTAAACTATGTAAACCTATTGTGGTGCAAAGCCAAAATAAAATTATGAACCTGAAAATGAGCATAATATGACCACTTTAAAGTACCTCTCAACTCAAAAATGTGTTTTTCTTATGTTTATGTCCCCTAAAATGTCAGATCTTGACTTTACTGACTTGCATCTGTGCAAAGTTTGTCACTAGAGAGGTGTTTTCACATTCCTCTACTTAAGGGGGAGATGTCTGTACACTTCCCTAAAATCTGAGATTCAAACGGACTCAGAGCATGCTAGATTTGGGACGTCACAAATTCGAAAGCCAATCACAATGCCACCAGCAAAGAAACCTGAAACCTCCAGCGCAGAGTGGACTTGTCAGTACAAAGACCGAGAGTTTGCACTAAGTTAGCTTAGTGAACGTTTTGACAGCAAACATGGTAGAGTATACAGTTTTTGGATGCAAAATGGACCCCGGAGCTTCCTTCCACTATGTGAACACACTGTTACCTCATAACAGATATTATTGTATGTTTCAGAACCACTAATGCTGTGTCAGCCACTGCCAGTTACAGCCACTGCCAGTTACAAGCTAACAAGCTAACAAACAACATAAACATAAGATGCTAACTACACTTACCATGCTCAAACATGTACAGCTGAATCTTTCCGATGTTTCCTATAACTCTAGCCATCATGACGCGCACAGCTCTCTCACTATAGATGTATGTCTCTCACCCACATCCATGCAGCGGTGGTGGGCGGGGCATTCAGATATCCAGAATTTTTCAATTATTTTTATTTTTATTTTTATGGTGGATAACCATGTTAAACAAAATATTAATTATAGCAGAGTATTTTTTACATACTTTAAAATGTGTCTGGAGGTGAATTTTATTAAAATACTACACACAGAAATCAATTTCAGTTTTAGATCAAAGGTAATGTATTAACAGCAAACATTTTAACAAAGCAGAGCATGGTCCACAAAGAATTTATTAACAAATCAACAACAAACAAAATTCTCAGTCCTCTTTGGATATTCACATTTTGCTCAGTTCAGTTTCTTTTCACAGTCCAATAAAACATTTCCGGCAAGAGCTCACTTAGAGATTGCACAGAAAACACAGTTGATCAAGGTAACTCAGTTCAAAAACAAAAATAGTTCAACTCAAACACCTCTAAAACAACATGTGAATAGAGCGATTTAGTCAGTCAGTCAGTCAGTCAGTCAATTTGCATGCCGGTCAACAACAGCTCCGGAACGTATCCACTTTTAAACGTGTTGTCCATGCCGTATTGGTGTCCATGAGTTTGTGCCAATGGTTTAATCTGACCCGCATGTATTGCAATTAAGCAGGCCTTAATCTTGAGGCCCTGTCGTGTTGGAGGGCCGTGTGTAAAAATCTCGTTTTAAGACCTTTATTATTTTTGTTTATACTGTGCTCCCATCCTGAATAAAGAAAAGAAACCTTGAGGTAGTATGCCAGCATAGGAGTACTGGTTGGTTTCTGGGTCTCTGGGCATATTTGAAGCTGACATCACTGTGCTTAATGGGAACATTAAGGAGACAGCGTATACAATTCACAGAAGGTAGTAGGTGGTGGGTAAACAGGTGCCCAACAAAAAATGTTTCTCCTGAAGGCCCCATAAGCAGTTACTCTAGCCATTCTGACTTACTTGATTAAAGTTAAACTTTTTGTAGTGCTGTCACTTCAGAAAATTATGTTTAAAGCTACTGGACAAGGCGAACACAAAAAGTATCCGTTGGATAATCCAAACAGATTGACGCATTAAAATCGCTATCAAGAGTGATCTCAAGTAAGAGGCTTGTGTCTGGGCAGAGATAGAATTTATAACTGTGTGTTATTTCATCTAAGCTTCATTGTTGTGAATTGTGCTTTGCATTATTGTGGAAAATAATGGTCCACCGTGTACCGTATTCCTGTTTTTGTGCTTAGCACGTTCCATTTTTGTACCATGCCATTTGACCATTTAATTAGTTAGTTTTAGCCACTGTGAAAGCTAATAACTGCTTTATCAGACCAAAGTCTAGTAGCATGGCTGTTGAATGTAAGTTTGCTGCCAGGTTCCTGTGGGATAAAGGGACAGCTATGGTGTCTTACCACGGCATTTGAGATCTCTTGTACCTTACTCTGTGTGCTTTTTCCTTTCTCTCCTCTCTTCACATTTACACCTACATATATACACCTACACACATCTCAAACAACCGAGATAGTGTGGTAGCATAACTAGCTATGCTCCACGCCATCTTGAAGACAAATAGAGCATGTTCTCCATTTTGGTTCTTCCCCTTTGTTTGAGATTCACAGGCCTGCCCGCGATTTTGGATCTGCACATGATGATCACCCACATGGTCCGTCCGCCATCTTCCTCGCTCCATCCTTTCCATTGCGCCCCCCCCCAGTTCACACACACATATACATACATGCACACACTCTCTACACACTTGCTTGATTGTTAAATCAGCAAGTGATTTAACAATCAAGTGCCAGTGATTTATTTTCTGCTAGAAATTATGAGCAGATACTTAAAAAATCATTGGGACTGTAATTTATTCAGATAAAGTGAGCTATTGCCATATATTTAGCACTTTTATGACCTCCACAGTACTACGTGAGTATGGCCTACCAGCAGCACAAGCCTGTACTGCAGTGACTTGATACTTAGCTAAAGCTAATTAACAGCAAGATGCCTCCCTTCTCCACGGATGACTTCCACAAACTTCTACAGAAAATTGCAGTGCTGGAAACCAAAATCAACCAGCTAGAAGTGAACGTGGAAGTGAATGGACTATGTGGTAACGACACCACTTTACCATGGACTCAAAGCAGTGGACAAGAGCATGCTAACATATAGCTAATTAGCACCAACAAGACTACCAAGAAAAAGGAGGTCTATGTACCTGGTAAAAAATCTAAAAGCAGTAGTCCTCTCTAGAACTCTATTGGTGCAAAGTCACCAAAGAGTAAATCTTTTCCTTGGGACAATGGGAGAACAAGTAACAGGCAGAGCCCAGCGCCCTGAGATTTGTGATGCAACTGGCTGGCCTTCAGGCAGAGCACCTCTTCAGCCCCTGTTCTTAGTAGGACACAGCCGTGGACAGCTGCGAAAGGGAGAGTTAGCAACAAACCTCCCCAATAACCAAGTGTGCAACTGGAGAACAGATATGAATAATATCATACTACACATAGGGATTAATGATGTTGTGAAACAACGGTCTGAAGTGCTGAAACGGGACTTTATTGATCTGTTGAACATAGTCAGCTCTCTGAATGCTGAGGTATTTATCAGTGGCCCTCTACCACCAGTCAGAAGAGGAGTTTCTGGAGCGCTTCAGTGCACTTTATTGACAATTAAAAATTTTTTTGACACATTTGTCACAGTTACTGCGCACAGCCCCCCCCCCCCACGATGGCCTCAGAATCATCCCGTCTCCCCAGCCTGACAAAAGTACAGCATGTCCAGTTGCTTGTGTACTGATATCTGACGGGTCCAGGCTACAAGGCTAATGGCACTCATGACTCTTCCCAGGACAGGACAGGGGGTGCCAGTAGCTTTCTCAATTCCTGTCTTGATAGTAGAATCTCCATTCTTTATCAAAGAAACAGGAAGCACTCAACCGGTTCTGCAAATTTCTTTCTCTTCCTCACCCGCCCTCTCTTGAGTCTCAGTCAATGAGCTTGTAGATAACTTCAATTATAAAATTACAAATGTTATTGATGCCATTGCACCCACTAAGGTGAAGGCTGTCTCTGGTAAGAAAAGATATCCATGGAGAAATGCCACGCTGGTAAGAATAGAAAAAATAGTGTTGAAAAGCTGAATGCAGGTGGTGAAAAACAAATCTCCAGGTTCATTATGACATCTATAAAGAGAGACTTCACATTTATAATTTAGAAATGAGAAATGCAAGGCGGTTCTTCTTCTCTGACATCATCGCCAAAAACAATAATAATGTATTTGCCTTGGTTGCTACTGTCGACAGGCTAACAAACCCTCCTGTGTCAGTAGCCTTTGAACTTCTATCTATGAATTTGCCTCCTTCTTCACTGACAAAATTCAGAAGATCAGACAGGCAGTCAATTCCTCCATATCAGGTACAGGACATGAGTTGTCTCTGTGTCCACTTAAAATCAATTCAAATAGCATAACACAATTTGATCTTATCAAACAAAAAAACCTGGAGGACATTACAACATCTGAAATCCTCCACCTGCTGCCTTGATATTCTGCCTTGAGTTCCCCAAGGCTCAATTCTGGGGCATCTTCTGTTTAACATCTACATGCTCCCACTGGAAATATGGTACCATAATTATGCTGATGACACACACATTTACATAACAATGTCATCAGGGGACTATGGTCCAATACAAGTAAATGCATTGAACGAATCAGCGATTGGATGTGCCAGAATTTTCTTCAATTAAACAAAGATAAAACTGAAGTCATTGTTTTTGGAGCCAAGGAGGAACGATTAAAAGTCAGCACTTAGCTTCAATCAGTAATGTTAAAAACCACAAACCAAGCCAGAAATCTTGGTGCAGTCATGGACTCAGACCTGATTTTCAACAGCCATATTAAGATAATCACAAAGTCAGCCTACTACCACCATAAGAATATATCTAGGATTAAAGGATTTACGTCTCAGCAGGATTTGGAAAAGCTTGTCCATGTATTTATCTTCAGTCGACTCGACTACAATGTCTTTACAGGTCTCCCTAACAAATCGATCAGACAGCTGCAACTGATTCAGAATGCTGCTGCTCAGGTCCTCACTAAGACCAAGAAAGTGGATCACATCACTCCAGTCCTGAAGTCTTTACACTGGCTTCCTGTCTGTCAAATAATTGATTTGAAAATACTACTGTTGATTTATAAAGCACGGAATTGTTTAGGACCAAAGTACATTTCTGATCTTCTACTATGTTATGAACCATCCATACCTCTCAGGTCGTCTGGGACAGGTCTGCTGCCTGTCAAAACTGAACATGGAGAAGCAGCGATCAGTTTTTTTAAATCAAGGCTGAAAACTTTTCTTTTTTAAAATAATTTTTTCAGGCTTTTGCCTTTATTTGATAGAAAGAGCTGAAGAGAGACAGAGAGGGGGGATGACATGCAGCAAAGGGTCACGGGTTGGATTCAAACCCCAGATGCTGCGATAAGGACTCAGGCTTCTACATGGGGTGCACGCTCTACAAGATGAGCTATTTAACTCTTTTTAAACGTGTTGAAATGTCTTTTTATATTGCCCTATGTTGCTTTTATGTTTTATGTAAAGCACTTTGAAGTGCCTTTTGTTAATGTGCTATACAAATAACTTGCCTTGCCTTATTGTGTTTAGAGTAGATGATGGTTTGTTGGCTGAAGGTATTGATTATTAATCAGTGCTAAAGTTAAATAAACACTATTGTACCTTTTAAAGAGCAGTTGCCTGTGGTTATTTTTTGTGTGTTGTAATAACAGCTGGTTGTGACGGTCAGTGCTCAGATTCACCCTTTGCTGTCCACCTTATTCATGTAAGATGGTACTTTAAATATCGGTATTTCTAAATGGACAGCCACCTTTGAGACTGTTTTTCACGTTTGGTTATTGGTCCCTGATCCCAGGGTGGTGCCCCATAATTATTAATCCATATTAATAATGTTGATAATATGAATAATTGTATTAAAAATAATAAATATATATTGATGTTTTGCTTATTGCCAAATCTGCCCTACCTGAATTCCAACAGCACTATAACACATCTTCTGTTGTTACCCATGTGGGTGGAAGCAGGCACTTATTGTGCAGTCCAGCTGTGCGAGAGAGGAGGCACAACTATCCCATGAATCACTGTCAAAATAACTATAAACAGCATAAATTCCCACACACAAGTGCCCAAGCTGTATCATGGATTATAAGTGCAATACAGACCATTAAATTTTCTGTACAAAGCATGTTTTTAAACAGTAAAAATGAATAAGCACATTGCACAACAGTGTTCATAAAAGTTTATAAACGAGACTAAGTAGTTCATTTACTTCATTACATGCCCAATTATTTTACATACAGCACTGTTCCAAAACAAGTTACAAACTACTTAACACAGCATCACAAAACAAAGACTTGTCATAGTTTAAGGTTTTGTCACGTCCTGTTTTATTTTCGAGTGTGTCCCTCTCCTTGTGTGTCTTGTGGTTTTACTTCCTGTCTTTGTTTGCTTTCCCTCCAGTTTTGATTGTTGGCCCTTCCTTGATTGTTTGCACCTGTGTCTTGTTGTTTCACCTCCCCTAGGGTATTTAGTCTGGGTCTCTGTCTTTGTTTTTTTGTTGGGTCATTGTTGTTTCTCATGGTGTGATTCCTGCCTTGAGTTTTGTTCCTGTCTTATGAGTGTTGCCGTTTGGTGCACCTTTTGTTGTACCTGGTTCCAGTACCCAGTTCCCCGGCATTTTTACAGTGAGTTCTGTTTTGGATTCTTTGTCTCCCATGGACCTTGATTGGATTCTGGATTTTGTAATTTGCCTGCTCCCTATTGAACTGTTTTGCCACCTTGGATTCACTTCCCTGCTTCCACCACTGCCAGCCGGTAAGCTATCTGCCTTTGCCTGTTTGTTGAAGTGTCTGCCTACTGGTCTGTTTGCCTGTACCTGCCTGCATACCACTTCAACCAATAAACACTGTAGTCATCTGGCTACCTCATCCTCATACCGCTTCCTGATAATCTGCTTTTGGGTCCACATACCACTACACATCATACGACAGAATGACCCAACCAGTCATGGACTCTGCAGAAGTTGACTCTCTCATGGGGGAGTTAAAGGAAGTGTTCTCCACACTAGAGACAGTCAGCCTCTCCATTCAGGACTCTGTGGATATCCAACACAGGCATTTTGTAAACTCCATAATGGAGAGGACAATACTGTCCAGACCCAGGCTTGCAACTCTTCCCATTCTGGTAGAGAACCTTGCGGTAATCTCCAGCATGAGGCAAGATTTGCAGCCCTACCTCAACTCCCGGCCTGCCAGCAACCAGCCAGACTCCCGGCCCGCCAGTCATCAGCCTGCACCCCGGCCTGCTGGTCAGCCTCAGCCTGCTAACCAGGTGGTACCTCAGGCTATTGCTGTCTTGGCGCCTTCTGGGAAACCGTCCAGGAGGAAGCATGGCTCCCAAAGTGGCTCACCTGCCCAGCTGCTTGCCTGCTCGCCTGCCCAGCTGCTCGCCTGCTCCGCTGCCCAGCTGCTCACCGCAGCAGCCAGCACTCCCAGCCCCAGGATTCCCTGCTGGATCACAGCAGCCATCACTCCCTGCTGCAATCGCAGCAGCCCCAGCCCCAGGACTCCCTGCTGGATCACAACAGCCATCACCCCGTGCTGGATCGCAGCAGCCTCCTGGAGTCCCTGCTGGATCGCAGTCGGCCCCTTTCCCTGCTGGATCGCAGCAGCACTAATCCCTCATCGCCGCTGGATCGCAGCCGCCTCCTGCCCCGGTTGGATCGCAGCAGCAGCAATCCCTCTCCGCTCCTACGGCGATGAGGGATTGCTGCAATGCAGATGGAGGAAAGAGAGAGTGCGGCAGCAATCAGTCTGAAATTAACAGAGCTTGGCGCAAAAGTGCTCTTGAATGGTCATAAAGGTTTTTTTTTTGTTCTCAATTTTTTATTATGTAATCTATTTATTATTTTCAAAGAAAACATATGTGGCAAAAATTGAGTGTTTATTTAACAATATAGCATAATAATAATTTAAAAAATTAAAAAAATCAGTTCAAGGTGCAGAAACAGGCTACCTTCTGAAAGAACTGACTTTGACGCTGTTTCTTTTCTCATCTGACACAGTGAATTAAAGATTTATTTCGACCAAACCAGAGTTGGTGATTGCTGGAACAGTGGAAAGACTAACAGAGATGGTTTTGATGAGTTTTATTTTGTTTCTGTCCTGTTTGAATGAAGTATGTTTAACGATGATCTTCGAGGTAAAATTGTTTTTTTTGCCCAAGGATTACATTGCAGCAATGGTGGCCTGTTTCGTGGCTGCTGGTTGAGGTGTAGAGCCAGAATATTTCATGAATTAAGGATTTATTTCGAACAAACCAGCTTTGGTGATTGTTGGAAGACTAAAATATGGTTTTGGTGAGTTTTATTTTGTTTTACTGTTTTTCTCAGTGGAGTTGTTTGGTCTGGGATAAATGCGACATTAGTGGCAGTGAATGTCACTGTTACGGACAGAACAACCGGAGACAAAGGTGAGGAGACTGAGAGAGTTTATTATTACAACGAGGAAATATGGAATGGATATGAGTGGAAATGATACCGTCCCTTATTTCGCTGATGGTAGAAGGGTTTGGGAACTGGAGCGACACACACAGGAGACTGAAGACAGACGGGAGCCGGGGCAGGAGTGACACACTCAGGAGACCGAAGATTACTGGAGTCGGGATTCGGTGATCGGGGTTCAAAGTGGCGGTAGCCTTGACGTAACGTCGTGGAGTGTTCGAAGGTAGGTAGCGTAGCTCTGTCCTTCATATGAACGAGACCAGACCCAGACTGAGGTAAGGAGTGGAAATTTATGGAGGAGTAGAGTGGCTGATTAAGTTCAGGTGTGTGATGGGTGACAGGTGCTGGGAATCAATATGCAGGTGAGGGAGTGCAGAGTGAAGGGGAGTGGTTGGAGAGAACATGACAGACTGTGACAGTCACATACAGTACCTTTAAAAACAGAACAATGTGCAGCACACAGTTCTAAATCTGATTAAAAGAATGTGTCTGCATTTTTCTGTCTGTGTGTACCCTGATTTTTTTGTTGTGAATCTACATTGAGTTTTATGCATCTGGCCCCAGGTCTCTGTGGTGGTGCACAAGGCTGTTTTAAATATTTTACTATGATGTAAATTTTGCCTGACATTAACCAATGTTGGCTGACCCTAAACATACCTTATCTCTGGAACAAACTGCCTTTATCTTCTTTGAAAAACATTCTTTAAACATTGCCTTTCTCTCAGGCTTTTGGTAGTTAGTGTTTGTGTGTGTGTGCGCGCGCGTTGTATGGGTGGCTGAAAGATTATTGTATTTATGTGTTTTCTATCTCATTTGTTTAATGTTTTCCATGTTTTACTGTAAAACACATTGCGTTTACCGGAGTATGAAATGTGCTATGTTGTAGTCGATGTCACGCAAGGGAGCAGGGAACACAAGGAGTAGGACCCAAATGCAGACTAGAGGCAGAGCAGATGCAGTAGTCGGGCAGGCAGAGGTCCATATTGGGAAGGCAGTCCAAGACAAGCAAACAAATCAGACAAGGAGCAGGCAATAAACAAAACCCAAAAGTCCAGGCGAGGTCCAAGCACGCACAGAAATAAATCCGAGACTCAGGAGAAGCACAGGAAAAAAAGCTGGGACACCTGACGTATAGACCACATACCACTGCTGATGCAAATGATCATGACAACAAACTGACACTCAGAATCAGAAATACTTTATTGATCCCCGAGGGGAAACTCTTTTGCTGCAGCAGCTCACTATCACGTCAGTGCACACAGGAATAGAAGTACTAAGCAAAAAATATAATACACTATAATACAGGTCAAGTGGGTATAAGTATAAAATAAGTGTTAAGTACAAAGTGGGTTTAACAGTTGATGATAATACGGTATAAGGTAATACTGCATGAACTGTCAAGTTAAATGTAGCTTATTAGGATTATAATGAGACGGATGATATTGCACAGCAGTATTAGAGGTATGAATAAATATCAATATCAATAAACAGGGAATTTTAAACTGAAAAGAGTATATTTCACAGGGGTATTAACACAGAATATTGCACAATTATGTCAAGTATTCAGAGATGTAATGATCAATGTCCAGTTTAATGACCTAGGGTCATATAGACTAACACTTAGAGGGAGGAGTTAAAGAGTTTGATGGCCACAGACAGGATGGCTCTGTGGTGCTTTTTGGGGGGATGAGTCTTCCGCTGAAGGTACTCCTTTGTTTGACCAGCACGTCATGGAGTGGGTGGGAGACACTGTCCAAGATGGCATGTAGTTTGGCCAGCATCCTCCTCTCTGACACCACCGCCAGAGAGTCCAGCTCCACCCCCACAATGTCTGGCCTTGCGGATCAGTTTATTGAGTCTGTTGGCGTCCGCTACCTTTAGCCTGCTGCCCCAGCATGCAACAGCATACAGGATAGCACTAGCCACCACAGACTCATAGAACATCTTCAGCATCGTCCGGCAGATGTTGAAGGACCTCAGCCTCCTCAGAAAACAGAGGCAGCACTGGCCCTTCCTGTACAGAGCTTGAGTGTTCTTAGCCCAGTCCAGTTTATTGTCCATGTGTACTCCCAGGTACTTGTAATCCTTTACAATGTCCACACTGACCCCCTGGATGGAAACTGGGGTCACTGGTGCCTTGGTTCTTCGTAGGTCTACAACAGCTCCTTTGACTTTGTCGCATTGAGCTGCAGATGGTTCTGCTCACACCATGAGACAAAGTTCCCCACCACAGCCCTGTCTCATCACCACCGCTGATACATCCCACCACATCAGAGTCATCAGAAAACTTCTGAAGGTGGCAGGTCTCTGTGTGGTGGCTGAAGTCCGTGGTGTAGATGGTGAAGAGGAAGGGAGAGAGGACAGTCCCCTGATGGGCCCCAGTGTTGCTGACCACGCTGTCCGATGCACAGTGCTGCAGGCGCACATGCTGTGGTCTGCCAGTCCACAATCCAGGACACTAGGGGGGCATCCACCTGCATCGCTGCCAGCTTTTAACCCAGCAGGGCTGGCCGGATGTTATTGAAAGCACTGGAGAAGTCAAAAAACATGATCCTCACCATGCTTGCCGGCTTGTCCAGGTGGATGTGGATGCAGTTCAGCAGGAAGATGATGGCGTCCTCAACTCCCAGCCGGGGCTGGTAGGCGAACTGAAGGGGGTCAAGGAGGGGTCTGACCATAGGCCGCAGCTGTTCCACCACCAGTCTCTCCAGGGTCTTCATTATGTGGGAGGCCAGTGCCACCGGTCTGTAGTCCTTGGAGGCGCTGTGACGTGGCGTCTTCGGCACAGGAACGTGGCATGATGTCTTCCACAGAACAGGGACCCTTTGAAGGCTCAGGTTGAAGACATGTTGAAGGGCTCCACATAGCTGGGGGGCACAGGCTTTTAGCACCCTGGGGCTAACTCCTTCGGGGCCTGCAGCCTTGTTTCAGTGGAGTTTCATCAGCTGTCCTCTCCCCTGGTCAGTGGTCAGGCACACAGCAGAGGTTACAGGCGGGGGAGGGGGGGAGTCAGTAGTGTGAAGAGGGCCGTTAGCCAGTTGAGGGGAGAGTAGGACTCTCCCAGGAAGATGGGGCAGGGGCAGGGAGCAGAGTACTCAGAGGAGCTTGAGGGCCGACAGCAGCTGAGTCAGAGGGGGGATGAGCAGGAGCCGGTGTGTCGAATCTGTTAAAGAACTGATTAAGTTTGTTGGCCCTGTCCAAGCTGCCTTCAACTCCTCTGCTGCCAGTCGGTCTGAAGCCAGTGATGCTCTTCATGCCACTCCAGACCTCTCTCATGTTGTTCTGCTGGAGTTTCCGCTCCAGCTTCCTCCTGTACTTCTCCTTGGCCTCCCTGATCTTCACTTTCAGGTCGGCCTGGATAGCCCTCACCTCCTCCCTATTACCATCAGTAAAGGCCCTCCCCTTGGCATTCAGGATGTCCTTGATTTCCTTTGTTACCCACAGTTTGTTATCCAAATAACAATGGACCATCTTACATTGCAGTCCACACAGAAGTTAATGTAGCCAGTAATGCACTCAGTGAGCCCATCAATGTCCTCTCCTTGAGGCTCACATTCCTGCAGTGTCGCGTAGGCCTCCTTTGACCATCTCCTCACTGTCCCTGTGGTCGCAGCCTGCCTTTTGACCAACGGCACATAGCAGGGTTTGAGGTGAACCGGGTTGTGGTCTGACCTACCCGGGGGGGGTCCAGTGTCCTATCTTCTCTAGTAGGACAATTCACATACTGGGTGAAATTAGTCAGTGTTGTTGAAACACTGACATGGTTGAAATCACCCGAGATTAATATGAGTGCCCTCGGGTGTTGAGTCTGGAGTTGTGCTATGGCAGTGTGAATGGCGTTGCACGGCGATGCCGGGTTAGCAGAGGGGGGGATGTAAACAGCCACATGGCATGTAAGAATTTACGTGGCAGATGATATGGTCGGAGTCCCACAGCTAACAGTTTAATGTCTGGGCTACAGATACTCTGCTTGATAGTAACGTGGCCAGGGTTACACCATCTGTTGTTAAACAGCAAGCCTGCTGCCTTTCCGCATACCGCTCCCGGTGTGATCCCTATTGGCCCCAACAGTCTGAAAGCCGTCGATGGAAACATTATGATCCGGAATATCCTGGTGTAGCCATGTCTCTGAGAAGCACATCAAACTACACTCATGGAACTCCATCTGACTCCGGGCTAACGCTGTTAGCTCGTCCATTTTATTCAGCAGCAATCTCACGTTGCCCATGACGAGAGAAGGCAGACAAGGCTGAAATCTATTGTTCTTAAGTCTCTTTTGTCTGCACCCCTCTCTCTACCCTACCCTCTGCGCCATGATGCTCGGCTTCAGTGCAATCAGCTGTTCCCTGGTGTAAACAATGCAGCCAAACAGCTGATCTGCAGCGGTGCCCTGACCGAGTAGCAGGAGAAGAAGTTCCACGGCGAAAAAAAGTACTAAAACACTTTCTATTCTCGTTTTCGTAAAGAGCATAGTTTAAATTATACTTACACACAAGTTACAAGTTTGGAAGAAAAAGGAAAGTAAGACGATGATACGGAGCTATGGCAACAGGCAGCATGCATGTTGGTGCATGCGCACAAATCTGTTGAACAAAGGAAAAAACACAGATTTAATACACTTAGGTAGGGGAGACAACTAGACACAGGTGCAATTAATCAAGGCAGGGCCAACAATCTAAAGTTGGGGGAAAGCAAATGAAGACAGGAAGTAAAACCACAAGACACATGAGAAACTATGACACTATACAAATAAAACTGACTTGACTTGACATGCCATACTATATTTGGGATTTGCAGGTATTGTAGGAACATTTTTTTCGAAAGTTTACTGGTAAAATTCACTGAATGTTCACAACAAAATTGTTATACTTTATGTCTTTGTAGAATTGTCCAGCATTAGTGTCTGGCACAAGACTGAGTGTTTCCATAGTCAGCATGCTGGTGCAACTGTTGCCTCCAGAGAGCTGAAACAGAACATGCCGATTAAAACCAGTAAATAACAGTGGATGTGTACCTCCAGGTGTCAAAGAGTAGATTTGATTCTTTATTTATGTGTGTGGTTTTGTGTGTGTGTCCTGCATATGAATAGGCTAGCCAATGCTTTGAGAGAGAGAGAGAATAAAAAATCTGTGATAAGAGAATAATTTCAAAGATGTGTGTTTATGTGTGTATGATGTTAAAAAGGTACAATATGCAGGATTTTCCTAAAAATAAAATTGTAGAGACTCATACAAAAATAATCCCTCATAATCATCACTTATGACCACTTATGTGGCAGTGTCTGTATCTGCAGAGATGCTGCCCTCTGCCTGTATTTTCTTAGTTTCTTGTGTTCGAGACATTTCTGGGCATCAACCTTTGGTCAGTGGGGTGTATCTCCAGCCAATGACAGCGCACAGGATGTGAGGTTGGGACCATGAAGTCAGTACTCGTAACACAGCGAGCAGCTGCAGACGTGTGGGTGATTTTATTTGTGCTTTAGAACTTAATCGCCATGAAACAATCAGAAAATAAGCTTTTATTTCTTCGCTGTTTTGTTGTCGCTGGCAGCGCTCTGTCTCAGTCAGTCATACTCTATGTCGCTCTCGCTCTCTATGAGCTGAGGAGGAGGGGACAACCATGGGGACAACTTTGAATGTTGCATTTACTGACCTCACTGAAAATTCCTACATACTGCCTTTAAAACCTCTTTATTGAAGTTAACAACTGTAAATATACAGATATTTGTGTTGCTAAATAACTACACTGCTAAGCTAGGCAATTCAGCACTTATATTAGAAATTAGACAAGGTCATCATAGTTAGGATTTTCTTATTGACACATTGCTACTAAATTATTTCTGATGCTAGTTTCTAATGCAAACAGTAGAGCAAGGATGTCACCATTAAAGTACTATGGTTTCTGCTTCATGATTGAATTTGGTTCAGTGCTTTAATTTTGAGTCAAATCCCCATGAGATGCCAAGAACACCCCTCCAGTGAATAGTTATTTTACACACCAAATGCAAATAAAGCAATCAGTTAATACAAAGAGGGTATATGGTTGTAGCCCTGTAGAGCATTCTCAGAGAGACAAGAAGAGGTAATTTTGATTCCAGACCACATATTTTTACCTGTCAATATTTAGGCAGGCTTAGGTTAAATTTCCTAATTTCATTATGATATTCATAGGAACAATTACACATTTGAGAAAGTAAACTTAGTCGTTTTCTTTCTGAGAGTGAGATGAGAGGATTGCTATCAATGTCATGTTTTTGTGTCAAGTATGGAGCTGGTCAGGACATGGTTAGCCAAGCTTAGCATAAAGACTAGAAACAGGGGTAAACAACTAGCCTGGCTCTCTCCAAACACAAAAGTTTACCTACCAACACCTATAAAGCACACCAAATAAATGTTCTATCTTGTTTGTATCTTGTTATCTGTACACAAACAGAAATGTTTCAGAAACAGAAAAGAGCTGCATGCTGTCACTGTCTTTTCTTAAAATTTTTTTTTTTCCCCCACTTAATTTCTTTGTTATTAGTGCTATGTACAGTGCTACTATAAAATCAATCAACACTTCATGTTGTTTGTGCAGTACTTTAGCCGCGTTTCCACCCAAAGTACCAGGAACTTTTATCCCCAGGAACTATTTTTCAAGGAACTAAAAAGTTCCTTCAGCCCATTGTTGTCTGTCATTGTTTTCCAACGCAGTCTAAAGACCCGTGAAGATTAGACAAACTACACCCATTAGGTTACACCCATCACACAGCTGCATAACTCTGTTTTAACTTATTAAACACATCACCTGGCCTGCAATTCAGCACAAGGACCTTTGCTGATTTTAACCTATGCACTCTCACCTGTTTTAAATACTGAGCTTACCGGTGAATAATGGTGAAATTGAGAGCCACTACTTCCTCAGCATGTTGTAAATATTAGAATGTGGTAACACAAGCATAAGCATTACATGTCTTTTTACATACAGTGAGGAAAATAAGTATTTGAACATCTGCTATTTTGCAAGTTCTCCTACTTAGAAATCATGGAGGGGTCTGAAATTGTCATCATAGGTGCATGTCCACTGTGAGAGACATAATTAAAAAAAAAAATCCAGAAATCACAATGTATGATTTTTTAACTATTTATTTGTATGATACAGCTGCAAATAAGTATTTGAACACCTGAGAAAATCAATGTTAATATTTGGTACAGTAGCCTTTGTTTGCAATTACAGAGGTCAAACGTTTCCTGTAGTTTTTCACCAGTTCTAGTTTGAAACTTGTTGCTCAAACTTTCATTCCCTTGTAAGCATTATCTGTGAGATATCTTGAGTCCAGCAGCAAAATTTTGGCCAAATGTTGGTGCTAGAGGAAAGTAAATGGAGTGTCCAAGAAGGGTATTGGTATTGGATATTTGGACCTGATGGTTCACTAGAAAAAAGTTCAGGGATGTCACGAAATGATAAGGAATCATCATCTGAGGACTGTAAATATCCAAGTGTGATTTATAACAATCTGAACGGAGCTTTCTTGCTCTGGAATAAAGTTTTCCTTTTCTTCAGTGGACTTTGTACATGTTTCAGCTTTCCTTTACCCTCCAGCTCATCAGCAGCTCCCACTGTCTGGCTGTGTTTTTTACACCTCTGTCTCACACCAGGCTGCATGGCTTTTACAGTAAGTAGGCCAGTGAATGATGCTAATCCAAGCTGTATTAATGAGGTAGGACCACTTTCTGCTCCAATTATTTACTAGCGGGTTGGACCCAGAGAGATAATTCTTTGTCATGTGGCGCCGGGCCGAGTAACGAGATTAATGGAGGCTCTGCGCCCTCAGATGAATCACATATGGTTTGTATCAGGTAGTTCTGCAGTGACAAACAGGGAAGAGCTTGTACTGCAGGAAATGTTGCGTTGAAACTGAACATGTATAACTGCAAATGTAGACCATTTTATCTTTGTCAAGACAAGGAAATCTTATTTATATACCCCACCATCAAAAAATATAAAATGAGGCTAGTTGTTCAATGAGTAAAACTCGCCTCTTAGAGGATAATTCCCGTTTAAAACAACTTAGATCTTGAGCATGAAAGTTCATTCTTGACCTTGGAAATAATCGTTTGACAAAAAATGCTGACTCAAGGTCTACTTACTAGTTTTCTAAAGAGCTTTTGACCACACTTTGTGGTCTTCATTAATTTCATCTGCTAATGCAGACCATGAGATGAGATCTATAGTAAGTTGACTGTGTCAAGATTTTTTGGAAAATGTATTCTCTTGGCAATAAGAACTGTCATGTATGATAATATTGTACTTGTCAATCACCCAGGTCATGGTATATCTACAAGTGCTAAGTTAAAGGCAACAGGACTTGCTTTAGATTCCTAAAGCTGCTGTAATTTATTTATTTATAATAACAATGTACTAAATTACAATCTGAAAACTATGTTACAATGTGAATTGTATTGATGAACTTATAGGCAATTATCACCTGAATCTTCAGCTTGCCTCGGCTTTACGGAGCTTAGTGAGTTTCAGCTCATCTGTCCAGCCGCAACTGAACTGTTTTGGTTCACTCTCACCGCTCTGAGCATTGTTTTCAGCTGCAGCAGGCAGCTGTTTTCAGTGAAAAAGCTCTGATAAACCCAACTTAAAAGTTGATATGTCAATGTTTGGGGCTGCAGAAACAAACACAAGTGACAAAAAAAAAAAAAAATCAAAAAAAGTTATTGCAAGTTTAACAATGTTGTTTTGGAGACTAAACATCTTCAAGAATCTAAAGCATGTCCAGTTACCTTTGATTTAGACTTGATTTAACTGCTGAGATCTGGAAACAACATGGAGACACTGCTAAGACTTAGTTTTAGGCAAACAATGAGGAAAGAAATTTGATCATTCAGAAGATCAAATGGTGAATGGACTGTACTGTATAGCACCTTTCTAGTCTTCCGACCACTCAAAGCGCTTCAGACACTACATATCACATTCACACACTGATGGCTGATGCTAGCTGCTCAAGGAAACATTAACTAATCCTTCACACACCAAGGAAGGGGTATGACATGCAACAAAGGTTCTCAGACAGACTAGAACCAGGGATGTTGCAGAAAACATGGCATGCATCTCAACCAGTAGGCAATCAGGACACCCCATAATAGGTCGAAGTTGAAGGTAGAGGTGGGCTGAATCGATGGCTAAACTTTCTAAAATCAAATTGAAGTTGTAATAAACCAGATTTATCCTTTAGAAAGTTTCAAGGGTCCCTTGAGCAAGTCCCTTGAGTTGCAACTGCTATCCATGGCCACAGAAAAAAGTATTGTAGTTTACCTTTACTTGTCGGGTGTGAAAGAGGAAGTTGACAAGAAAAGCTCCATCAGTTTTCCCAGGATGCACAGAGGTGAAATAAACCAAGTTCATATAATGTGTGTGTGTGTGTGTGTGCGTATGTGTGTGTGTAATCAGCAGTTTATGGACTGTGCTGTAGAGGAAGTGTTGGGTAATTCACGGCTGGTTCATCACGACAGAGTAGATTAATTGACGTGGTGCTGGGAAGCTGTGGAGCCAGCAACTGTCCCCTCACAGCCGTACATCAGCATTAGGAAATCAGCCTCTCTGTAATCATTTTTTTCTGCCCCAGCCAAATGCCCCAGTGGTACAG